>NC_056735.1:1817527105-1817662105 GCF_019279795.1 Protopterus annectens
AATGCCAGTCTAAGAGTATGACAGCAGCGTGCCATGCATATTAATGAGGGCATGCTGCCTCAACTCCAAAGCTTACACGGAGCATGGACGAGTGTAGGGGGCATGTCAGACTGCCGAACAGTCCAAAAATCCATACCCCTGCACTGACAAAACCCAAAAAATGTTGATTTACATGAGCGAGTCCGCTCACATGTGTACATTGTAACACTACACTCCCCCATATGTTAAGCCTCATACAAATTTAAAAATTAAAAGACATTTTTTTTGTTTTATTTCCGATATACCTGCCTGTATTTGTGCATGTTTGTACAGGATTGCCCATTGCTTAGTCACAGTTAGCAGCTTAGACACCGAAGATGATAATAAGAAAAAAATATGCAAATTAAGCAAAATAGTGATAGTGTAGTGGTTAGAGCTTTCACACAAAGAGGAGGCCTTCCCGGTTCGAGTCCCACTACTGCACGTTCCATTGTGTGTTGGAAATCTGTATACAAAAATATTTCCTGACATTTATCATGTATAAGTTTTGTAAAAAGCATTCAAATGTCATATGTAGTAGTGAACACATTATATATATATGAAGGTGAAATGGTTATGCATTCTGAGACATGAGTAACTTATTTTAAGCAATATAAAGCACTGCTAAGCACATTTTAGCAATATTTAGCATATTTAAAACCAATTGCTCGTAGCTGAGCAGCGTGTTAACAAGTGCAATGTCTTTGCGCATAGCTGCGCACCACGCTAACCAGCACAAATACAACATATTTGCGTGTAGCTGCGCACCGTGCTAAGCAAACATGAGCAAAGTCGGTTAAACATGGTCACACCTCCTTTACTGTACCTCAACCATTCAGGTCTGGCGAGTAGGAAAATAAAAAGCAGTGACAGGGCTCGAACTCAGGATATTGTGCACTATAGTCACAGTAAATAACCAATAAGCCATGACAGCATTTAATAACCATGCACTTTCAACAGACACATATATATCAAAGGAATATTAAACATTGCTAACATCAGCTAAGCAGGTGTGCCTACAGCTGAGTTTTTTCAAAACTGGCCAATCACAAATAAGTGTGGGAAATGAGGCATATTTAAGCTCCACAGGTGGGAATACTTGCCATAACTGGTTATAGCTCCCTTCTGCAGTCAGCATGGCTGGTGTTGGAGAAGGCACACGATTTCGAACACAATGCTGGGGCATTGAAAAGACCAAAGTAATGGTTTGGCTCCTTGTCCACAATCATGAGGAAAGACTCCTGCGGGGCCAGTACCAGGGCACCCAATATAAAACGGAGGCCTGGAACAGTCTAGCTCATAATCTCACCAGTGCCACTGGCATTCCTCAGACAGGAGAGTAGGTCAGGCACCTTTATTCTGTCCTGAAGCGACGTAAGGAGGATCAACTGGACCAGTGGATCCAGGAGTCCCATGCGATGTCTAATGCCCCAGTACTGAGTAACTAGCCATTGTATTAAGTAGTTAAGAATTGCTATGCTTGTCTATACTATGGATAGGTATGTCTCAATATCTCTGCAATTACTTCACAACTGCAGGTGTCCGGGCTATGAATCAGCAAGCCCATGAAGATAGGTTGCAAAGGCTGCATCATCAGGCAGGTTAGTAATTATTCTGCATGTACTGTTATATAAAATAAATGAGAGAGCCTTCAAAAAGTGTTTTAACCCAATAAATAAGGTGTAATAATCCTTTACTAAAAGTATAATTCCTGGAGTGCATTTGTATAATTTTCTTTGATATGTTGTTGTATTGTTGCATTTTACAAATAGTACTGTTGTATTAAGCAGTGTTAACCCACACTTGGGTAGGCCCATATAACGTGGATGAAGGGAGTGCCAGTAGCTTTTATGCATATTTACAACCCTCAACTGTTGGTTCATGCCCAGCATGTACAAGTTAATCTGGCACATGAGTAGCTTGGTATTTTGTTCCCCAGAAATGTCAGTGTGCTGCCAGAAATGTAGGGAGCTGTTAACATATAACTGATATTTTCACCTGAACATATCTAGATAATTATATGAAAGTAGAGCTGTCAGTGTACCATCTTAGCAGTAGTGTCTGTGTGAGCAACTCTCAAAATATGTAGCAGTAACATCTGCATCTTGGACAGTTTGTATGTAAGATACAGCTCATGTATATAATGATCTAGCAAAATCCATTTGCACAATATAAGGAAATTGGGTAGTGTAATAATACATGTAAGGGACATATAACTGCAGTTAATAGTAATGTAGTGAAAACTAGAAGGATATATAAGTTGTTAATTGAGCTATCCTTTTCCACCCTACTGTATGTGCATAAAAAATGCAATTCCACACCTCAATCGGTATGTCTAATCTCAAAACATTTGTTGGGACATATGTCCTATTGGTTTATAAATATTTGCATTTATTTCTATGCATGTGCCCTGTTAATATACCACAATATTGGTGGCCTGTTGCCATCAATTCAACCTGCATGCTGTTGTAATTTTCACTATTGTTCTATATATTCATGTGTTATGCTTGCTTTTCAACTGTTGAAATTATGGTGTGTTGGGTTAATGGGAATACTTCTGCATGTTGTTATAACTAATTGGAAATGCTGTTGACTGTTACTAACCCATATCTTTATTAAACCCTCCAAAACATAGTTCGTATGGGAAGGCCGGTCCCAGCGGACCCACCTGTCCCACCACAACTGGCCATGGCACCTGGCACCAGCAGTTCCGGTGCCCAGCCTGGGACCTCCTCCTCCACTGGCCCTGTGTCACCTTCGGGTGGAAGCGCTGCAGTCAGGGGATTGGGCTCGCCCCCCCCCCCGTGCAAGCGTGGGTGGAGGAGGGCCACCTATCACCCTTCGAATGGTCCGGGCTGTGGTGCGTAGAGAGAGTGAACATTCTGTTGCAGAACCTCTATGCCAGCTTGAGGCACGAGTGGCACAACTCCCGGGTCAGCCTGCCCCTCCTACACAGCCCCCAGCACAGCCACCATCTGGGCTGTGAAGATGCAGTAGTGACTGCCCATGGGTGGGGACCTTAGTCTCATTGTTTCCGTCTGTGAGCTCATGGGCTTGCGATTTCCAAACATCCCTCCCCGTCAAAGGTGTTCAATAACCACATGTGTTATATATCGCCCCTGTATGCGTCTTTTTTGTCTTGTCTCTTTACCTCCTCAACCTACCTCCCCAAATATACCTACTTCCACTACCCCACATTCCACTCTCACCTGAAAAAAAAGGGCAATCTGCTCCCAAAAAAAAAGTACGCCCCATACATAGCTGCGCATTTTGCACACATGTCCACTGGACACATAAAATGTAATTTAATTGGCATTACAACATACTTTGTTGTCCTCACCCCTCTCTTAGGGGTTGAAGGTTTCATATCTACCTCAAAATTTATTCCATGTGCACAGCTGTTGCTGTTAAAGAAATGCGCAGCTATGGACCTTCCCTACACCCGTCCTGCACATCCTGAGCTACTTTCCATACTGTCTTTCCCTCTTTGTGTCCCCTTTTCACCACTTTCCTATCTCCCCATTTTTCTTTTCTTTCAAAGAAATGAGCACGGGGGTTAGCGGGAGTAAGCACTATTAAGCAGTAGTTAGCGGGTTTGCGTGAGTGTGTGCTTGTTTGCACTTAGCTAAGCATTGCTAATCATTGCGCAAACCCACACAAACCTGCTTACAACTGCTTAAAAGTGCTTTAGTCTCTCTGTATGTGAGGCCCCTTGTCCTGCTCAGGAGCAAAACAAAACACCTCTGTCAGTCTCAAATCCCAGACCTTGTAAACACTACACAACATGAAGTATCACTAAGCCACGGTAGATATACAACAAGTTGTTGCTGAAATAAATATATCATGCATCAGAATGAGTAAATGTAAAGGAAAAATAGGAATGCCATACAACACAACTTGTTCTGTGGATCTTTACCAACAGTTGTTGTGGGATTACATTACATGACTGTGATAAGAGAAGCAGCCATTATAGCAGGAAATAATGTTACACCATCACTTTACAACCCCACACAGTATCACAGCAGGACAAACACTGGCATATCTGTTTGCGGCAGAGGCCATAGCTGCCAACTGTCCCTAATTTTCAGGGATGTCCCTGATTTTGACACAAATTTTAGCTCTGTCCCTCTGAATCCCTCCTAAAACTACCAACTTTGGCCAGAAAGGTGGTGAATTACACTTAATGAATAATGACAATAATTAAGAGTTGGACACTTCTTTTTCTTCAGAAAAGGTGTATTAATTCATATGCTCTGATTCTCTCAATGTTTCAACTTAATGGTACTAACATTTTAAAGGTGCCCCTGAATTTTTCCTTACTTTTCCCTGAGTCTGTTCAAATATGTACCTGAGTGTTTCAGAGGTCTGGCAGAGGCATAAACACCAAGGCATATCAGCCTTTCTGCTGTTACACACTGTGCAAATAGCTTTGGAAGGAGTTTCGGAAGCATACCCTTATGTAGGAATACAACACTGAAATACAAATGGATGTAGCCATATACTGGTAGCAACCAACTGTAACAATACCATTGCTCTATTGCTGAAAAGACATGTGTGGTGCACAGACAAAAAATAACAGGCTATTCTCTGGCTACCATGTGGATAGGTCCACAGTTGGGAGTTACGCAGACAGACTACTTGCCTTGATAAACTAACATGTACACAGCAACCCTGTAAGTCCAGCAAGAAAAAATCCACACAATAATACTTACGCTCTCTGTACTTCTGCATTCCTACCCAAATGTAGAATATTCCTGTGTGTGCAGGGTCTACCAAGGATGTAGGTAAGCATACTCACAGTACTGACATGTGTCCAGTTTTTCTGAGCAGCTTATGCTAATGTCAACACTAAAAAAGCACAAACTGTTTAGAACTGAGTAAATGAATATTCACAGTATAGCAGTTCACAAACAATTCTTGTGCCAAAGGAATACATCTCAATGACTAGCTTTGTATGGCAGTTAATTGTAAAAGTTGAAAAGAAAGTACATCTTTCCATGTATCTTGGGGTAGCATTTTGAGGGGTGAGTACATTTCAACACTGACAAGTGGGTACTGGAAGCAGCAACATTAGGTCTGCGTACAAAATGTAAATCTCTGGCTACACCCCTGGCTTCTAATATAAGAACTATACCAACCTTCTGTCTTAAACAATGATGTCCACAGCAAACAAGGATGATCTCCATCTTGGAAAGCTGAAAGGGCCACACCTACCTGAGTTAGCAATTTATAGCACTGGGTTGCTATGACAGTGATTACTGCAATTACTACACAGCAGGCTGCATGCAATTAGCAAGTGGTGGCCAGTAACTGGTGCAGAGGCCATCACATGCTCATGTGCAAATACCTACAAAAGCAGGCTGCAATCTCTGCCAGCTAACTCGATCACTCTATTGCAAAGACTGACAGAGAGAGAGAGAGAAAGACAGAGACAGAGAGAGAGAGAGACAGAGAAAAGGAAAAAGAAAAATAAACATTACCAAATCTAACAAAGGAAAGGTATGTGACATATATGTATTTACTGGCATGTAGTAGATGTTATTGATGAATAGTCTACATAATGTGAACCATTCATATGTGGCAGCAGTACTTATTTATGCATAGATGTTCTGGTTAACTGCTGCTATGGACAATATAGTGTGTACCTGTGGGCAGTGGGACATACCTGTGAAATGTGTAGCTCAGCATTAAATGTCAAAGATCTGATCCATGTTATCTGTGTTCTGTACAGTAGTGTGGCTAATGGCTGTTGGGCGGATTAGCGCTGACATTATATAAACATGGGTGTGACAGAACAACACATGCATGATAGTCATATTAAAGTGTAGCTTAGCATTGGCAGCTGCTTTAGCAGTCTAGTATGCTTATCTAGCATTTGTAGCCATATATACCCCCCAATGGTATTGTGTGTTCATATGTGACACCTGTTTGCATTAAGGCAAGGCCCAACAGTTCAGCTGTGAGGACCAGGAACTTACAACAGTGTGGACCTTGTGTGTGTATGCCACACACATACAGAGAAATATATATGTGAAATATATATTCACATCTGTATATGTGCATAGAGCAGGGGACATATTGCAACTGTTTGTGAAGGGTGGAGATATATATGTTGGTGAAGGTCAGTATGCACATATTTGTATGTAGGTTTTAGTGTGTAACAAACAAGACAGCATACAGTGCTGATATATGACATGTGGTGGTTAAACACTGTGGGTGGTTTGTTCAGTTTGCGATGTTGAAGCCAGTGAGGCCTGCTAAAGTTACCTGGGCTGTGAACATCTTCAATGCATTTATCCCAAGACTGTTTTTATTACAGGTGATTTTATTACATTACTGTACATCTCACATCCTTTGTATAATTGATATTCTCACTATGAAAGGTGGAATGTATATGTGCCTACATATATATATGTATATGTACACCAATGGATGTGTATATGTATGTGTGTATATATATATATATATATATATATATATATATATATATATATATATATACTCATACACATCTACATCTACTTGTTGCAATAGATTCTATGTACTGTTAACTGACTGTGATGGTCAATGTGTTTGTGAATACGTCAAAGATATGTATCTGTGGGACAGCTTAGTGGGAAACTGTTTATGTCATGGTATTATGGGTCCTTGCTTTGATCCTAGCAAAAGCTGTGTATTGTGTTGCTAGGCAGAAAAAGAGCTATTGCATACAGTGTGATTAAGTCCCTTGGTTTTAACTAGGGAAACCAAGGTCAACCTATCTGGAAACTAGAGAATTAACCTGGCAAATTAAATTAGATGCTTCAAGGAGTCCGGGAATGAATGAGAGCATTAGTATTAACAGTATACTGAAAATGAGAAGGAACAAATTATAAAGTATTTCAATTTCCATGTATGCGTGTTCAAACTTATGAATTTTTAGGAATAGTTGACCTATTTGAACTTAGTAGTCCAAAAAATGAAATATTAACATACTTAACTAATTTATACAAGAATTTAATTATTAACACTAGAAACATTTTAATATGAATGAATTAATACAAGTACTAATGTTAAATGGATTTTTAGTACAATAAATAACCATTAATTTTAATGGTTACCTTCTCTTCTCTAACAATAACATGATATTCTACAGTTAGAGAATTTTAACAGTTACAAAATATGTTATTTTTATTGATGTGTTTTTTAAAAGAAAGACTTTTAAGTGCTATATAAATTTGCTATTTAAGAATAGTTAGCGTAATTTGTCAACCACAATGAATTTAGAACAAGACTAGGTTTTAATAACATCTATAATTGTATTTTTGTTGTTTGTTACGGATTAGTATTTATTAACATCACATTTGTTTAAGAAAAGTAGAATGTCAGCAGCACTACTGCACTACTGCACTTTAAAAGTTGATTGCTTTACTCTAATTATAAACTTAATTGTTTAATTGGCCGATCAACTAGTGTATAAAAGCAGTGTGGCCATACTTGTAATTTAACCTTGAAAAAGCCTGGAATTGTCCAGGCGAAAGCGCTTGGTGTTCATTTTGTTAATAAAAGCTTTGTGGTGGAATTACCTGGACAGCATTTTTACTATTTTCGAAAGAAAACTTTGTACTACGTAGCTGGTATTTAACTTGCACTGTTTGGTCCGTCAACTCATTTTTTGAAAGCTGGTCTACAGATACTTTTTCAGTTTCCAAAGATTTCTACTACCTACACATTGGTTTTGGTCCGGGCTTGGTGAGCTGTTCCTGTTCCTGTTTTCTTGCTTACATCCGCTTCGTTGGTTTTTTAACTAGGGTGTGTCATTGGAGGCTAAAGCACTACATCTATGATTATTGATTGGTACTGATGTTGAATCCAAATCCTGTGTGCACTGTAGTACTATTTGAAGCTCTGGGCCTGTACAGCAAATTATGGTGTATGTCCACATTGCTTGCATCCACTGTTTTGTGTGGTCCCTGTATTC
Organism: Protopterus annectens; assembly: GCF_019279795.1. Lineage (NCBI taxonomy): Eukaryota > Metazoa > Chordata > Ceratodontiformes > Protopteridae > Protopterus > Protopterus annectens. Next base: position 1,817,535,084 of record NC_056735.1, read on the forward strand.
TTCACAGATTACATTTCTCAAGATTAAGGTTGTGTAAGTACTGACACACAGTACTGTATAGTACACACTGTAAGCTTATCTGGGTTGTCATACCTTTGTGTCCTGTAATTATGTCTGATGTGTGTGTGGGTAGGTCTGTAACATGTCCTTTGACATATGTGTGGTAAAACATATAACTGCATATGTAGCAACATTCATAGTGTACTACAGCAGTATGCGACCTATATTCCCAATTGTGCACATATTTTGGACACGGGTTTGCCATTAACAAGTTGTGTGTTATAATAGTAATACATTTACTGGACCATACACTCATTGTGATGGATGATATATTTCTTTACACATCAGCTTGATGTATATCTGCTATGGCTAGGTGGTGCATCGTGTTTCATACAGTGTGCCAGGTACTCTTGTATAGTCTTATATAGTGATTTTATTTTGTTGCTGTGCAGAACATGGTTCATTAGATTGAGAGTGAGCCAGGCACTTCCAAGCAGTTGTGGGGTGAGCAGTAATAAGTGGCAGTTAAAGTGTTTCACTCTCGGTTAGCTAATAGGTTGCTATATATAGCAGTTCAGTGATATTTGTACTGTATAATGTTAAATGTGCCTTATGACTTGCTCAGACATATTTTCGTATTTATGTCTTCCAGGGATCATTGCACATCCCAGGAACCCCACTTACAGTAGTGCTGAAGATGATATAATTACTACCAGTATGATTCAGCAGTACAGTCTCATGTTCTCACGAACCAGCCAGGACCAGCAGGAGCGTACTGCAATGTGGCAAGATGTCCGCAGGGTAAATGAAGTAGGCCTGCATAACCGAACATATGAGCAGGTACACCACCACTGCAGTGATCTTCTCAGACATGTCTGTTAGCATGCTTCTGATGTGCGGAGACAACAGCTTGCAGCAGGAGGTGGTGTTAATATCCATCCCCCCTCACCAGAGTGGAGGAGCTGCTCCTGAGCCTGGTGGCACCTGCCCAACAACAACAGCAGCAGACATACACTATGATGGAGGTTGGAGCCACCCAGCAAGCACACATGGAGCATGCAGGTAACATGGCATATCTGTAGACTACTGTTATCTGTATTGGTAGATCATGCATATGTGAGATGTGGAGTGTGTCATTAAAAGATGTGGAGCCTGTTGTTGTGCAATACTGATCATTTGGAACATAATCTGTAGCCCTGTGAATGTAAACTGTTGTTGTACTGTAAGATTGCAAGCACACAGTAGCAATGCCACAGTTGTGGCCACTGACAAACTGTCTCATCTCTATGTAGGTCCCTCTGGGGTGATATCAAGGCAGCGGACAGATGCTGGTGAGTGTGTTCTACATTCATTATTGTAAATAAAAAGTGCATGTCATAGTTAAGGTGTAGGCCATGTACACATGTAACACACCTACCCATAATGCATGCTGTGCATGTTTGGTGTAAGACCACGCACATCTCACTAATGTGATTAGCTGCCTCAAACACATGCTATACCCAGACCATCTCAAACAAATGTGGCTAGACTGTAGTGACCATTGGATAGGCACAGTTGATACTCAACATGCACATAACATACACATCTTTGTCATACACAGAGCATTTTAACATGCTACACATAAAGTATTCCCAAACCCTCTGTAAAGACACACTCCAATATCCAAAATCTCATCCACACATTACACATAATATACCTGAGGGGTAGAGGCCTATTATGCTACCTTTAAACTACAACAAAAAGAAAAAAAACAGTTACAGATTTGTTGTTCTGAACTGTTTGGAAGTTTCTAGAAGGCCAATGCTTGCTTGGGCTAAAGGGAAGTCTCTGTGTTCACCAGTGGGAGTGGTTAACACTGAACAGCCTGCCTGTCCCTGGAGGAGTGGTTACTACCTAGAAGCTGTAGTTTTATTGGCCATTTTGGGTCAATTCTAAACTCCTTGATCTCTCTCTCTTAAAACCAGGCTGCCTCGTGGTTATGGCATCTTTTCAGGCTTGCTAGTTGTTGCTGAAGCACCTACCAAGAGGAGAAAATGCTGAGAGAAGAAAAGGAGCCACTTTTGTGATTTTAAGTATTTTCTTCTGATTTTTTGTTAGGTTTTATTGCTTTGCCACCTACTTTTTGGCATTTTCCGGCTTGCTAAAGTTTATATCCGTAACAGTAACAGTACTTGGAAAACATCTAGAGCCTGTTTACTGGATTTCCTGTGTTGCACTTAATTTAAAATTGTTTTTTCCTCTAAAAACTGCATTTTACCTGATTTTGGCCTAGCACTCAAGTGTGGGGTCATTTATTGCACTGTCGTGATTATTTTGCTGCTTGTTTATCTCTGCTACCTTTAAACTACAACAAAAAGAAAAAAAAATCTTGCTTTTTTTCCCCACTTTCTGAAAGTTAAGAAAGTTCAGTTACAGATTTGCTGTTCTGAACTGTTTGGAAGTTTCTAGAAGGCCAATGCTTGCTTGGGCTAAAGGGAAGTCTCTGTGTTCACCAGTGGGAGTGGTTAACACTGAACAGCCTGCCTGTTCCTGGAAGAGTGGTTACTACCTAGAAGCTGTAGTTTTATTGGCCATTTTGGGTCAATTCTAAACTCCTTGATCTATCTGTCTTAAAACCCTACAACTCTCTTTTTGCGCGGTTTTGCGCACTGAGCAGCGTCGGGCAGCACCACCTAAACAGGTTTAAATTATTCCAGGCTCCACAAAGTCTGCTCTTCACTTTTTCCCTTAGAACTGTTCAAACTCTCAAAGTAATCACTCTATTCTCTTTCTAAAGCCCTGCACTTGCTCAGCTCTTATAAGGAAACACTAACTAACTAAAGCACTACACCCTCCTTGACTTCTCATAAGTATTAGACTCCCGATTGGTCCTTCCTGAGCAAGTGAAAAATCAGTTCCCTTCCCTAATCTGATCAGTAAAAAAAGCAGTTCCCTATACTAATCTGGTATGTCCAAGGGTCAGTTTCAAGGTTACTCTCCAGTCCAGCTGGTGAATCTGGGAATTTTGAGGCAATGTTATAATTGCCTTATGTACACAGACAACCCTGTCCTCCTTCCAACAAACTCTAATACATGTGAGAGATGCAGTTACACAGCCAAACTGGAGGCAGAGCTCTCTCAACCCAAGACTGGCACAGTCAGTCAGGAGGAAAAGGTAACCACCCACACCGCAAATCCAGTCTCACACAGACCTATTGCATCTGCATACCCAACACATAAACACACAAAAACATACTTGGAACCTCTAAATAAAAATCTACCTAAACAGCAAAGACCTCCTAAGCAGATATCCAAGCAACAGCCACCCCCTCAACAATACCCACAAATCACATATCTCACAAAATCAGTGTGCCTCACAGTCACAGCCCGTAAGGCCAAACAACACACAAAATACACTTGTTATAGGGGACTCTATTGTCTGGCACACTGACGTCCCACTCAACAGACTGAACAAGGAGAAGGTCACTGTAAGCTGCCTGTCGGGTGCCAGGATCTGCCACATAATGCAAGCACTCAGGTCACTCCAAAGGAAGTACAAGTATGACTTTGTCATTGTCCATGCTGGTGTGAATGACCTGAGACGTACCTCCCTGGACTACATGAAAAGAGACATAGAGGAACTCTCTGACCATGTAGCCCAGGCTGGTATGTCCCTGACCTTGAGTAGCATCTTGCCCTCACCAAGAATGATGCCACAGTATAAAGACAAAATGATCAGTTTCAACAATTGGCTAAAGTATTGGTGTCATTCAAAGGGGATCCAGTGTCTGTTAGCCTGGGATGACATGCTCGACAAGCCACGTTGCTTCGCTAGGGACGGCTTGCATCTGTCACCCTTAGGCTTTCGTATACTGAGCAAGGCTCTTGCCACCCCCAGAGTGCCTTTTTTAGGCAAGGCTCAAAGGACAAACCCACCTCCATAGACAACCCAAAGATAAAAAAACTAAAGGTAATGCTACTCAATGCCAGAAGTCTAAACCTCAAGATGCATGCACTCGAGACACTCCTCAGTATGGAGAAAATCGATGTCTGTGCAGTAACAGAAACCTGGTTCAAGGCTCCTGAGAGCACCCCAGCACTACCAGGTTATAACTCATACCATGCGTTTTGGCCCCAAAACTCGGACTGAAGCACCAAAGGAGGGGGAGTATCTATATTCATCAAAGATACCTACACCTCCAGGTTAGTGGCACTGCACGAAGCATCGGAAACCATCCATGTGCAACTAACAGCGGGCAAAACTGCCTTTCAGTTTGTAGCCTGCTACAAAACACCCTCCCTATTACAGGAACCCCACTTGGCATTCCTGAGAACACTGGAGAATATGAAGGTCTCTCCAAACACTATGATATTGGGTGACTTCAACTACCCAAACATTGACTGGGAAAACTACTCAAGCCCAAACACCCTCGCCCAATGGTTCCTTGAATTTATAAACTCTAAAGCAATGGAACAACTGGTCACCATTCACACAAGAGGGAGCAACATATTGCAACTCGTCATCACCAACATGGGGACTCTATGTTCCACACCAGAGGTAAACTCCTCATTGGTAAGATTAGACCATAAACAAATTTCCCTGGACATCCATATCCCGTCCCCACCCCCAGCCAAGGAAATCACTGTAAAGAATTTCTCAAAAGCCAACTTTGCACTTCTTAAGACCGAGGTGGAATCCTTCAAAGCCCCTGGGCCAGAGGATAATACAGCCCAATCCACAGAATCCTTTACAAATGCATTCTATGAGCACCTGCAGGAATGCATGGATTGTGCTATCCCAAATAAAACCAAGACTCACTCCTCCAAAAACAGGAGACCGGTCTGGTGGACCCCGGCCATAAATAAGCTATACAACAGAAGGAGGAAGCTACTACATGACAGAGCAAAATCCCAAAAGGGAAGGCATCTCTGATCAGTATTAGCAAGAAACTTGATCCCTCATAAAATCATCAAAGGCCAGTTTCGAAGAAAGATTGCCCTAGACACTAAAGATAATCACAAGGCCTTCTTTAGTTATGTCAGGAACATGGGAGGAAACTCCCAGATATGCTCTGAATTGTTGCATAACGGTACAAAATATACTGAACCTACAGACATAGCCAACATCCTGGCAGACAGATTCAGCGCAAACTTCTCCCCCCTTCCCCCCCAAAGGAGCAAACACCTATCCCAACTGAATGTAACCTCCCTGACATCACAGATGCACAGGTGAAAGCTGCCCTCTCCAAAGCAAAAAACACAGCATCTATGGGACCGGACGGTGTCCCAGGCTATGTCTTACACGAGCTCCAAGAAGAACTGAACCCTCACATTAAGTCACTGTTCAAACTTAGCCTTACTACAGGATATGTACCCAAAGAATGGCGTACAGCTACAGTGGTCCCAGTCCACAAAGGTGGTGCCACAATGGACTCCGGAAACTTTCGCCTCATAAGCCTGACTCGTCTGGTCTGTAAAGCTATGGAGCGTATTATCATGGAACTCATAAACAAAGACATTGGGAGCCTCCAGACACTGGACCCTACCCAATTCAGCTTTGTTAAGGGCAGATCTTGCCTCTTAAACCTAGTTGATTTCTTTGAAACAGTTACCAAAGCCATAGATGAGGGCAAGGTAGTCCACACAGCCTACCTGGACCTTGCAAAAGCCTTCAAAACAATACCCCACTTGGGCATCATAAATAAACTTATCAACCCCTATATCACAAGATGGGTTGCAAACTGGCTCAGAGATAGAACCCACATGGTCAGAATCGCAGGTGCCATGTCCGAATCCAAACCAATTACAAGTGTCATCCCACAGGGCTCAGTTCTGGGACCTCTCTTGTTTGGTATATACTTCTCTGAAGTCCAGGCTAACACGGGGGGATTATGGCTGACAAAGTCCGCAGATGACTGCAAACTGGGGGCCATAATCGAATCTCCAGCTGACACAAGCATTCTCCAAAAGGGTCTCACGGATGCTTGGTGCCAGAGCCACGGCCTCAAGCTAAATGCTAAAAAGTGCATAGTCATCCCCTTTAGGAAAAACAAGGTGCCCACAAATTACCACATAGGTGGTAATCCATTAAGTACGGAAGAAGTCATTAGAGATTTGGGAACCAACGTAGATAGTAATCTCTCCTTTGATAATCATGTTGCCAAAGTGGTTAGAAAGACCTTCTATATAGCCCACCTTATCACAAAAGGGTTCGCCTCTAGATCAAGAGAGGACATTGTGCCCCTCTACTCGTCACTCATCAGGCCCATAATTTAATACAATGCCCCTTTTGGGATGTACCTTACCCGACATCTGCAGCAACTGGAGAGACCCCAAAAGTACCTCACCAAGAGGATCATGGGTTACAAACAGATGTCCTATGCAGCTCAACTAAATAAACTCCAGCTCTACTCAGTTGCTTACCGCCTACTCAGAGGTGATCTATGCCTGACGTACAAAGCCATGTCAAACCCAGAATTAATGGACATGCTCCACCTCAAAAAATCCAAGTCCCTTAGAGCTACACGCTCCAGGGACCTAAACCTCAGCACAAAAATAAATAGGACATGCTGGAGGGACAGATGCATTTCCCAAAGGCTCCCCTCACTTTGGAATAGAATCCCATTTCATGTTAGACGTAGCCCCTCGCTGACCCTCTTCAAGCGAAATTTGGATGCCTGGATGGGAAACTGCAAATTCACCCCTGGGATCTCTCCTGCGTCCCTGCTAGACAGAGGTACAGTAAACTAATCTTAAAAGGGTACCTTCTGTGACCTACTTTACAGAGGCACAGTAGACTAATCTAATAGGGAGGTGGAAGCCAAATACACTCTGGCTAGGCTTATAAATGCCCTAGGGCAGATAGCCTAGTATCTGCCTATGAACCTATGAACCTATGGGGCATTTAAACACTCTGTAACACACTCCACATTCATGTCAGGGAATGCTCATTATTGGCCTCCTTACAAACTCATGTAACAACTGTTTGTGAAATGGTGAATGTAGCCAAGGTAGTACAGTTCTGGTACAGCATGAGTAGTGCTGGTTTGGAAAACATTTGTAGCCTTGAGTGACCACATGATGTTTCATGATGATGGCCTATGGTACTATACTCCATCCAGTTATTGTAACGACAGTACTAAACATAGCTTTCATTGCTATACACCTTGCTATACACCTTAATGTTGTGTGTATGCACACATATGCACCTCTAAACAATATGCATACCATTCACCATTTGCACAACTGACACATATATGTTTTGTGATGCTACTGAGTTTTGAATACCTGCACAGCAATGTTGTGTCCATGTATGCATTGTGTTCCAGGGGGAGGCCCATCACCTAATAACAAAACACATGCATCAAAGCCATGTATACTGTTAGTAACAAGGACTGTCTACATTTGCACTGCATGCTGTTGAGCAACACATGTCCTGCATGCTGACATGTCTGATTTGACTGTTTTGTAAGAAGTAGTAGCACAACATTGCGAGTCCACAGATAGGATTTATTAATACAAAAATACACAAATAGTTAAGCGCTTTCATCAAACGGTATGACTTCATCAGAACAGTTAAGATATGAACTTTCAGGCTTAAATACCCCACAGTTTGAATTCATTGGTCTAGGAATTAGCAAATCATATTTCAAACATGCCAAATCTCATGAATAATGAAACAAATGAATAAATAAGTCCAACATTAAACATGTGTACCATTGCAATATACATATAAAAGTAGCACATTTTTATATATATTTTTATATTAAAGAGTTTCTCTGAAATGTTTGATAAGTGGGGTTTGGAATTGTTGGTCAAAACTGTTGCTGTTTATGAATCCATGATTATTGGATTAAGGGAAGAAGTGAATATGTTGAATGAAAATATTAACACTGATTTACTGTTTTCCCAGTATGAAAACTTGTATTACAAGATTATCAGTAGGGTGGACCAAAAATGTGACAATATATTCAAGAAAAAAGTTAAAAAAATGGAAAGGGACAACAAACAATATAAGCAAGGTAGAATTTATCCAGCTGATAAACTGTTTTTTTATATGCAGCAGCAGGAGGAACACGGTCCTGGAGGGATAGACAATAGGCTTAGAGCTAGCCTCAATATGGAGGTTGACATGGATGATATTCACCATGGTGACAATGATCTTGAGTGTTTGGATGACATTCAGGATTTTCCCATGCCTCGATGCTCGGAAAGAATAGCCAAACGCAGACAAAGGATAAACAAGACTTACAGCAGGGTTGTGAAGCAGAATCAGACTTACAACCAATGGTAGATAGTATAGAACAGATTCAGAGTGTTGAAAATATTAAGTACAGTTTGGATGGTTTCAACATATACAACTATTCTAATTTTCCTATTACTAAGGATTTATTTTCATTATTTTCGAAGGGATTTAAGTTTGTACCAACTCACATGCCTGATATAGCTTCAGTCATGATTGACCTGCAGTTGTATCTTAGGAAACTAAATTTGAATCTTATATTGTCAGATAAAACAAACAAGGGTGAATCCAACAAGGTATTAAAGAAAAGTAGCATGTTTAACCCCCCATTGCATCCACTTATAGTAGCATATGAGTAATTAGTCAGGGAAGATTTATATAAAACCTGGGGTGAAAGAAGGAAAGTTTTTAATAACTTGAACACTCAAGAAAAAACATCCTTGACAGTATCAGAAACAATAGGGATATAAGAATTATGACCCCTGACAAAGGGGGTGGGGTGGTTATTTATGGTGTAGAAGAATACAATAATGATATGCAGAATATTCTATTCCAGGAAGATAGATACTGTTTATGCTCTAAAAATGAAATCAATATTTCTTACCGGAGATTGGATAGTTTTTTATATGAATATCTGATAGATCAGAGGATTTCGAAGGAAGAATACAACTTTTTATTAAACAAATTTCCTAGGATACCAACCATTTTTGGGATACCGAAGGTCCACAAAGATTTTAGGAAACCACCGTTCAGACCCATAGTTGCAGCCGCAGGATCCAAGATGCATAACCTAGCGGTTTATGTGGATGTGAAACTGAAACATATTGTCAGCAAATTTCCACACTTGTTAAAGGATTCTTGGGACTTCTTGGGTCAGCTTAAGCAAGATATTTGGATACCTGATTGTTGGTTTCTTACAGTTGATGTACAGGATCTTTTTTCTTGTATTCCAAAACTGGAAGGGCTAGATTTTTTCGAGGAAGTTCTTTTTTCCCACTCCGTTTTAAAACCTGATGAGGTATCACTTTTATGTAAGTTAATGAGTCTGATTCTTGAGAATTATTTTATATTTTTTGGTGGTGAATATTTTAAACAACTGCAGGGAGTTGCTAGGGGTGCTGCATGTGCCCCTTTGTATGCTAACTTAGTGCTTTTAGGGTGGGAACAAAAATATATTTTTCAACCTGATATGGAATTTTCATCCTGCATTGCATATTACGGTAGATTTTTGGATGACATTTTTATTGTGTGGAATGGGGATGTAGTAGGAATCCCTAGGTTTTTGGAATATATAAACCAGACTACTAGGTATTTAAAATTTACTTTTCAATACCATCAGCAGGAAATTAATTTCCTTGATGTGCAGATTTTTAAAAAACAAAATAGGTTCCACTCCAAAATCTAAAGAAAAAATACATTTTGCAATGCATATTTGCATTATACCAGTCACCACCCTATCCACCAGAAAAGAAGTATTGTAAAGGGTCAGGCAGTGAGGATAGCCAGAATGACCACTACAAAAGAAGACGTGATACTGGAATTTCAGAATTTAAGGAAAATGTTTTTAGAGAGAGGCTACTGGGGTACTTCATTGATTCAATACTCCAGGAGGTTGGTGACAAATGGGGTACCGTGTACAAACCATTACTGGGTAGCATCAATCATAAACCAGTTGATACTGTTGATTTTGGTAATACCAGGGTTGGCACCAATTTCCAACAGGCATGTGTAGTGCAGTTTAGTCCCCTTTATTCTCAAGTTAAAACAACTTTGTCAAAGAATTGGAATATTTTTAGAACCAATCCTGAAATAATCCGGGTTCTTGGTGATAAGCCTATTTTCTCCACCAAAGTAGATAGTAATATAAAATCCTTGGTGGAGGTTTCCAGAAACTCCAACGAAAAACAGAGAAACTCATATGGTAGTAAGCCTTGTGGTAGATGTTATTATTGTTCCTATATAATGCTTGAACGTGACATCACTATTAATAATCTCAACAAGTGTCATATTTATTTGAAAAATTTGAATTGTTGTTCCAGTAAACTGGTATATCTTGCTAAATGTACTTCCTGTTCTTCATTCTACGTCGGAAAGACGGAAAGGATGTTGAAGAACAGGATATATGAGCATTTATATGATATCAAATGTGGAAAAAATACTAATGCATTATACAAACATAGTGGTTTGTGTAGAAATTTTAGTGGTTTTAAGTTTGGTATTTTGGATTTTGTCACAGTGGATGTGAGGGGGGGTGATTGGCAAAATAGGTTGCACAAGAAGGAATTGATGTGGCAACTCCGACTAGCTGCTGACCAACCCCTGGGCATTAATGAACATCTTTCAATTATGCCTGTTTTGAAAGAGAAGGCAGATTCAGTACAACACACTGGCTGTTCAGTCAGTGAAGTAATTTTTAATATGTAAGAAAGTCTTTTTTAAAATATCAACAGTTTATACTTCTGCACTTTCGCATTATAATTTTTATATAAAAATATAAAAATATATATACAAATGTGCTACTTTTATATGTATATTGCAATGGTACACATGTTTAATGTTGGACTTATTTATTTATTTGTTTCATTATTCATGAGATTTGGCATGTTTGAAATATGATTTGCTAATTCCTAGACCAATGAATTCAAACTGTGGGGTATTTAAGCCTGGAAGTTCATATCTTAACTGTTCTGATGAAGTCATACTGTTTGATGAAAGCGCTTAACTATTTGTGTATTTTTGTATTAATAAATCCTATCTGTGGACTCGCAACGTTGTGCTACTACTTCTTACTGGTTATACTTCAGCACTTCAACATCATCTGGTTGGACTTTGATTTGACTGTTTTGCTTGTGATACTGTACCCCACCATCACCTGCTATTGTGTATGTTCTGAGATTGCTGGTGTTGTGTGTGTCTGCTTTAGGGAGGAGTGTATTTTTGTGCGTGTATGTGTGCATGTGTGCATGTGCGCATCTGTGCATGTGTGAATGTGTGCATGCATGCATGTGCGCATGTGTGCATGTGTGCATATGTGCATGTATACATGTGCGCATGTGTACATGTGGTCTGACATCATGTTTAGGTCTTAAAGTGTGATTCCTGTTTCCCTCTCACAGGTGCCGAGGTGGGGCTGGTTCAGTACAGCAGGGAACCTGATGTCACTGAGACAGACAGTGATCATGAGGATAGGTGTGTTGAGGCACAGGCAGGTTTGTTAGGGTCTGTTGTTGGGTCACCAATTGACAGTACACAAGTCTCCACCCCATCCATGCACACAGTCATACTGCCTGTACATCCATCATCACCATTGCCCTTAGCTGAGGGACAGTGTACAGTTGGCACTGGCCAGGACAGTGTGGTATCTATGGCACAAGTATCAGGAAACAGCAGCCATAGCCAGATGTCTGGAACTGTACCAAATAGGCAGATGCACAGGGGTTCTTGTCAGAGCACTGCTGGTCATCATGCCCCTGGCAGACATGCCACACCTCTTTCTACCACATGCATGTTCCCGGCTGTCATGGAGGCACAGACATGAATGGAGTGATACACCAGACAGGGACTAAGGACACAGAGGGCTCATAACATCTCTGTAAATGACAATATCTGTGACCTAGCAGGTGCCATACATAATTACACTGAAGTCATTGATAGATGTTGGGGTGAGACATTGGATGTCCTCCACAATGTCATGTCCATGTGTCAGGACAGTGCAGGATGGTTGAGGTGTCAATGTGGATGTTTGCCAGCACCATCAGCAGCTGGAGGTCACCGTGGACATCCAGCAAGTCACAGCCACTCCGTACTGCCAGTACTAGCCCCGGCAATGTTGGGGGGGGCTGTTCATAGACCGTCCTAGAAGACCACGGGCACATGGCTCTGGCCAGTCCCAGCAGGAACCTGGATCCAGTGGATATATGTCAACCTCTTTGGATAGTACCCAGTCTGGATTAGTACCTGATACTGTCTGTAGCACCCCTGCCAGGCACATGTTCCATATCCGTGGCCAGAGATGGTGATCTGTAAAGCCTGCCAGGTACAGTCTGTAGCTGTCTCACAAATCCCTGTATATGGCAGCCACATGGTGGAACTGTGTGCATGCAGACACACACACATAAACCAGAAACCTAGGGCAAACACATACCAGCACACATTACATCAACATTGGCCCATAACAGTACTCATGGCCCTCACACACACACACACTCACACACACATGTCAATTGTATGGCTCAGTGTAGGCCTCTGGCAAACCAACACACCCTGTGCGTATGATGAAACCTGTGCCACCTCCTGTTATCTGTAACATTAATGCAGGAACAGGCTAACATGGTGCTGATGCACAGGGTGACTTTAATAAAGTATGGCAATGGTTGAATGTGTAGCATGTTGTCAGCAGTAACGTGTAATAATATCTTTGAAGATGTAGCTGAGCAGGCATGATGCATTAAAGCTGTAATTAGCAATGTTGTATTGTTTCCACCAGTGTTTATTGCAATTGTGTTTTGTTTGCCCATGTGCCACTTGGCTGATATGTGTAGTTGTGTCAGCATGTGTTGTACAGTGGACAGTAAGTGTGGGGTCTAGGCAGCACAGGTCTGCAGGTGTACATTTCTGAACATGGTGGAGGTGCACTGTCTCCATGTACATGCATATTGGACACATGGGCAGGGTGACATGCCATGTATTGGCCAGTGTTAACACGCCATACTTTCTATTGGTGGCCAGTATGCATTGTACTACACACATTTTGGAACTTGAGTACATGTGTGAGTATGACACGGGTTGACACTGTGCTGTGGGTGATGCTGTTGTTATCTGTCATTGGTTTGCATTACTATGGTTAACACTGGCCCAGCTGCATAATCCTTTATTAATGCACACTGTTCACCTACAGGGTTGCATGGACCGTGCTATCACAAACACAAGAAATTCTCACTTATACAGTAAAAGTGCATTAGTCTCATGGACCCCTGCCATAAACTAAATATATAATAGAAGGTGTGAAGTTGTACCAAAAGAGTTACATACCAAGAAGGGATAACCTCTCTGCTCAGTATCATTGGGAAAATACAATCCCTCAATAAACATACAAGGCAAGCTTCAAAATACAAAATGGCAAGGATTCCAAAGACAACACTAAAGCTTTCTTCAGTGTTGTTCATAATCTACAGGGGAAATCTCAGATCAAGTCACAGTTAATTTAAATGGTCACAAAGTACACTTATCGGACTGACATTACCAATTCCTTGTCAGACAGTTTAAATGCGGATTTCACCACCCTGTCATTTCACAAGGGCCACATTTCCAGACCTGAAGAATGTAAAACCTGATGATTCACAGACACTCTAGTTAAAACATCTTATTAACAAAGTACACACCACAGTGGCAATGGTACTGCACAGTGTCCCTGGCTGTGTCATACACAAGCTGACATATGAAGTCACCACTCACCTAAATGCTCTGTCCAGATGCAGCTTCTATACAGGTTACATACTTGTGGAATGACACATGGTAATGGTGTTCACAGTCCACAAGGGTTGAGCTGCACCGTTTTCTTCTTCTTCTCCTTTCGGATACTACCATTAGGGGTCACCACAGTACATAATTTCTTCCAGGCCTCTGCATCTTGCGCTATCACACCATCCACCTGCATGTCCTCTTTCACCACAGCCATAAACCTCATCTTAAGCATTCCTCTTTTCCTGTTACCTGGCGGCTTCATCCATAGCATCTATTTCACAATATACTCTGCATCCCTCCTCAGCACATGTACAAATCAACTTAATCCTGCCTATCTGGCATGGTCTACTAACCTTCAAACCTGGCCTGACCCTCTAATATACCTATTCTTAAACCTGTCCACCCTCATCACACCCAGTGCAAATGTTAACATAAATTGATTAAGGGTAGAACTACAACAGGTCCTGGAAACTCTCACCCTATAAGCCAGACCAATGTTATCTGGAAGGCTATGGAGCACAGCATTATGGAACTCATTAACAGAGACATTATGAACCTGCAAACATTGCACTATACCCACTTAGGTTCTCTAAAGGCCAGATCATGGCTCCTACACCTAGTAGACTTCAAGCCAATCAACAAGGCTATAGGTGAGGGAGGGGAGGTCAACACAGCCACGCTATAGCTCACCAGCAATTCATACCCATCCCACATACTGGTATCATACATAACCTCAACAGATTGACCATAAACGATTGTTAGATGATGGCTTGACAACTGACGCACAGATGTAGGACACACAGTAATATTTGCAGCCTCCATGCACTATTCTATGCCAGTAACAAGTGGTATTCACCTGCACTCAGTCCTGGGACCACTCCTGTTTGGCATATAGCTTTCTTAGGTACAAGCAAACACAGTAGGGATATGTCTGCTCAAGTTTTATGACAATGCATACTGTGGGCTATACTTTATTCTCCAGATGACACACACATCCTCCAAAAGGGTATCATACAGACAGATACCTGGTGTCAAACTCATGCTCTAAAGCTAGAAGCCTAAGAAAGCATAGTTATCCACTTTTAGAAAACAAAGCATCCCCAGAGTACCACATAGGTAGTAGCCCCCAAAATGTGGAACAGGTACTAATGTATACATAGAGCCATGTGTTAAGTCATCTCTCCTTTGATGATCACATTACCAAAGGGTTTTGGAAATCCCTCTGTGGACCACATAAGCAATAAAGAGTTTGCATGCAGATCCACAGAGGTTGTTCCACACCTATAATGATTAGTCATCTTTGCCAGAATTTGCTTGCTTTGGAACAGGTTTCAAATATACATCAAGCATAAACCCTCACTCACACTCTTCAATAGAAACCATGATGAGTGGATTTGAAAAGGAAGATGTAGCCCAGGGATCACTGCAGTGGCTAAGCTTGTCACAAGCATACAGAAGTGACCTAAGGTCTGGAAAGCACCAGCATGCTTTGGCAAAGATAACACATGCATTCATGCAGAAAGCAGAGTACCCACCTATGAAATACTTGAGGTCACATGTATGTATATGGATTTGCCTCACAGCTACCTTACATGTGTAATGCACACACAGTTGTCATTGTGATATGTCATACACTAGAAAAAATCAAAACTCACTCCACATTGGCCAGGGGTGTCACACACCTGGAGTACACACAGACACATAGTCAGCAAGTGTGAGATTCAAACTCTATCCTAACTAGATTATGATACTATAGCCGTATGCATTTGCACAACATGCTATACACATTAGTGGAATTTCACCTTTCCACAGGTATATTTGTAGGTCGGTGACATCATCAGACTTGACAAAGATGAGTATACCACTTTTAAGGGGGTGTGAGTAGTCTTCAAAAAGTTTGCTCCTTCCCAGGGAGACACACACACAGTAGACAAGTGCAGGATTCAAACCCCTACCTAACTACATTATGCTACTACAGTAGTCTGCCTTTACATGACATGCTATACACATTACTGGGATTTCACCTTTCCACAGGTATATCTGTAGGATGGTGACATCATCAGACTTGACAAAGATGAGTATGCCACTTTTAAGGGGTGTGAGTAGTCTCCAAAAAGGTTGCTTCTTTTCAGGGAAACACACACAGTAGGCAAGTGCAGGATTCAAACCCCTACCTACCTACATTATGATACTACAGCCGTACGCATTTACATGACACACTATACACATTACCGGGATTTCATTTTTCCGCAGGTATATTTGTAGGATGGTGACATCATCATACTTGACAAAGATGAGTATACCAATTTTAAGGGGTGTGAGTAGTCTCCAAAAAGGTTGCTTCTTTCCAGGGAGACACACACAGTAGGCAAGTACAGGATTCAAACCCCTACCTACCTACATTATGATACTACAGCAGGATGCATTTACATAACACACTACACCCATTACTGGTATTTCACCTTTCCACAGGTATATTTGTAGGATGGTGACATCATCAGACTTGACAAAGATGAGTATACCACTTTTAAGGTGTGTGAGTAGTCTCCAAAAAGGTTGCCCTTCCCTAGGGAGACACACACACTTGGCAAGTTCAGGATTCAAACCCCTTCCAACTACATTATGATACTACAGCAGCACACATTTACCCAATGTGCTATACACATTACTGGGATTTCACTTTTCCACAGGTATATTTGTAGGATGGTGACATCATGAGACTTGACAAAGATGAGTATACCACTTTTAAAGGGTGTGAGTAGTCTCCAAAAAGGTTGCTCCTCCCCAGGGAGAGACAGAAACACACACACACACACACACACACACACACACACACACACACACACACACACACACACACACACAGTTGGCAAGTACGGTGTTCTTAATCCAAACTAAGTACTTCTTTACACTTCAGCAAGCAATATGGAGTTCCAGGGTGCAATACAGACATTATTTGCTGACAGTCTGCCCAAAGGTTTTTTCACATTTGCTAACCTCAGCAGGCTTATCATACTAGGTGTATTGTTAGTGTATTGTATGCATAGGCCATGACCATGTCATATGTCTGGAGTAAGAACTGCAACTGCCAGATATGTGTGGCCCACTGCTGTACTCAGACATGGCCTAAGTGTGTGAGCATGCCCAGTATGATCTTTCAGTATGTTGTTGACTGACATTTGCTTCATTTGTTTGTGTGTGAGCATGCCCAGTATGACCTTTCAGTATGTTGCTGAATGAAATTTGCTAAATTTGTTTGTGTGTGTGAGCATGCCCACTATGGGCACATATACTATATGTGTGTGAAAAATCAAGTTGGTTTTTACTTCGGGGCTCACCTTTGTGTTGTACATCGACAGGAAGCATGCTGTGCCTGCAGGGCTTCCATGAGTCAATTTGCATAGACTTATCAACATTTCTACATACAGGGGGGGCAGCTATTATTTGTACATTTCTACCCAGGGGGCACACCTGATTGTTACTGTGGGTGTACATAGGATGAGGGGTACACCTGACACTTATACGCATTTGCTAGTCTTGCACTGCTATGTCAGGTACTCCATTTCAGTCTGTACTGTTGCCTATCGTACTGGCTTGAGGCATACCACTGTACTACAGACCTTAGCTTCCAATTACACATATATTAGTTTGTGACTTCATAGCCTACCCAACCCACATCACACTGCCTGGCCCTGCTGTTATCTGTCTGCATAGGCCTGGGGGGAGGTTACTCATATGCCTCTTCAGAGGCATGATACAGCATTTGTTTGTGTTTGCGTTTGTCTACAATTGTCCTGCTGGCTGTGACTGTTAGGTATGTGACCCCCCAACTGGTTTGTAAGAGTGACTTAAGTTGTGTCTGTGCCAGTGAAATGCTGTCATGGCTTAGTGGTTCAGTACTGTGACTATAGTGCACAGTATCCTGAGTTCGAGCTCTGTCACTGCTTTTTATTTTCCTGCTGGGCAGACCTGACTGGTTAAGGAACAGTAAAGCAGGTGTGAGCGTGTTTACCCAACTTTGCTCGACTTTGCCCAACATTGCCCAACTTTGCCCGACATTGCCCTGGTTAGCGTGGTGCGCAGCTATGCACAATTTTATTTAAATATGCTTAATACTGGTAAATTTTGCTTAGCAGTGCTTTATATTGCTTAAAATAGGGACTCATGCCTCAGGTGGTGCTGCAGGGTTGCCTATGTCGGATTCACATATTACACTTCCTATACATGTTTGAAAACAGGTAGTGTCAAGTTAGGCATCCCTTTTACTGTATGTGCGAGTCAGAGAGAGAGAGGTGTCATTTCCAGGGTTCCTACTGAGTCAGCGTATGTGCTATGCATTGCCTCTTTGCTAAAGCCAGGGCATACTGGGCATGCCTCCTTATGCCTACTGGGGCAGGCTCAGGTTGTTCCTCCTCTGAGTCACACTGTGCCTATGCAGGCCTTGGCAATGGTGGGGGGGCTGTTTGGCCCTGCCCCATGTTGTTCCTGCTGCAGCTGTTTCCACAGGATCATATTGTGTAGCATGGCACATACCATGACAATTTGGGTACATGTAGTTGGTGAGTACTGCAAGGCTCCACCAGATGTGTCCAGGCACTGGAACCATGACTTGAGCATCCCAAACACATGCTCAATTATGTTTCTTGTTTGTGCATGTGCCTCACTATGGAGTTCTTGTTTGGGTGTGTGTGCATTTCTGATGGGTGTCATCAGCCACAGCTCCAGTGCTTATCCAGCATCCCCCACTAGGTGACCATCAGGGATGTCCCCGCTGGCAAATCTCTGGTACAGCTGCATCAGATGCCAGATGTGGGAATCGTGATAACTTCCAGGGTAACCAGCACACACATTCATTATTATGCCCTGGGCATCACACACGACCTGGCAGTTGATGGAGGGGAAGCCCTTGCAGTTGATGTAGATCCTACCCTGCTCACTGGGTGGTGCTTTGATGTGTATGTGCGTGCAGTCTATTGCACCCACTACCTCAGGGTATTCTGCTATTTTGTGGAAAAGATGCATATTGCTGGCCAATGCCTCACAGGAATTGGGGAAATATACGTGCTCACCGACATGTGCTGACATGGCATCCAGGAACTGGTGCAGTACCCTGGATGCTGATGCCTGTGAAATCCCCGTCATATCACCAGTTGGTCTCTGGAAGGTACCTGCAGCTAGTATTCGTAGGCCAACACATACCTTGGTATCCACCGGGATGGGTTCCCCACTGATGGTTCTGTGTGTGAGGTGTGGCCGGCACAGCTCAACACTTTGCTGCAGGAGGTCTCTGTCCACCCTATAGCACTCCACTATCTCCAGCTCATGTAGCCCCTGGTAGGTTACCCTGGGTCTGTACACTCTTCTCCATCTCCTCACTGTGGGTTGCTCAGCAGCATTCACAACATCACCACCCTCAGCACCTTGAGTTGGTTTATGATAGCAAGAGCAGCCCCTGACATTTTTTCTGACGTTAAAGTTTTTAAGCTTTCCCTCTTTGTATACTGCAGTGTTGCAGAGTTCTTTGAAAAAAAACAAGGAAGAATGCTGTTTGCAGAGTTTAAAGTCCTGGGCTGGGCTGGGCTAGTCGACTACCTGTGTAATTGGCTGATTCTTACAAAAAAACTGGTAAAGAAACAACACTATGAAATAAATGCCAAATGAAGAACAAACCACACTGGAATCCAAAATAAAGGTTAGCGCTTTCATTTACTGTATTAAGCAAACTTCATCAGACCTGATGAAGTTTGCTTAATACAGTAAACAAAAGCGCTAACCTTTATTTTGGATTCCATTGTGGTTTGTTCTTCATTTGGTGTTTATTTCATAATTGGCTGATTCTGATATATTTCACCTGGCATCTCTACTAGTTCTCCTTGGTTAACTTCCTACTTCTTCTTTTCCTTCCTTTTCCATTTCTGTTTCCGCCCAGGGCAGTGCCGTGCAAACAAGCACACACGCATGCACATGAGCGCACATGTGTGCAAAAGCTGTGTGCACATTTGCAAGAAATTTCAGATATATTCACAGTGTACGCCTTTGGTTTCTGGTTTTCAAAATGGACAACTGTAGACATGCCCCTTGCAATCCTGAGCAACTCAGGGCAAACACAAGACACTGTGCTCCAATAAGCTTACAGCCTTTCTGACGCACCCCCTCATGATGTTACCTATATTCTACTCTGCTACTCACCTACTTCTACACTTACACTCTTGGGACATGGCTCACATGATGGGGAAAATTGGGATTCATTATCGTTATCCTCATTTGCATAGGATTGCCTACTAATGCGTGGTTACATCTTTCACACTGAGCTTCCCCCACTTAGCAACCACTACTCAGTGCCCATGTTGTCTTCAGCCTGCCATTCACCTGCACGGCAGGATATGTTTTTTAGTGAAAATGGCTATTTCTGGCTATTTTTAAATTATTTACTTGTTTTTTAAAGCGCCGCACGTTTGCACGGTGCTGTGCTACGCTTAAACTTCGGATATCGGGAGGAAATAAAGTTCACTTTTGATCATTTTGAACATTTATAAATGCCAATGGCCTTATATTTGGCCACTGGCATGCTTCCTCAACTGTATGCATCCTTTATTTGGAGCTATCATAGCTCTGTTTAGCTATTTGCAGAACGGTACTCCGTTACCAACTGAGTACATTTCTGCAGATAACACTAATCTTCCACGGACAGGTTAGTGTTTCCTTGATTGCAAATTTACCTAATTTGCATAGCTTTCAGCAGCAAATGAGGTAATTTGCATACCATGACACTGTCTGTGCAAGAGTAGCTTTAGCAGCTCTCGTGCATGCCCCTGCTGGCTGTACCTGGATCGCACGGCAGACATATTGCCTCCGTGAGCTCATACACTCTTCTTGCACTACGTGCAAGCTTTCGTAAATCCGGCCCCTTGTTTTTTTAATTTGGACATGAAATATAGTTGTTCATTTCTCAAACATTTAAGTTATTCCCATTACAAAATCTTGCTTGCTAGTGCTAAGCATTATTTGTTTACAGCATCACCTAACTACCTTATCCAGCACTTCTTTCACTAGGTAACTGGAACATTGTTTTACCCTAGAAACATTTGCTATTTCTCCTCAGCAATCACAATAATCAGTCCCACCCATTCCTTTTAAATCCATTTGTTCCCCTGTTATGTTTGCCTTACAGTAAACATTGCTGGAGTAGCAGTAAATCATTCTCCAGACAACAATGGGCATTTTTATGGCCTTCACATCTGTCTTCCTTAACGTAGGTAATGGTATACCCTTATCTCTTTGATGTGGAACCTGGTTTTATCACCACTAGAATACAGCCTCCAATATTTAAGAGAGGCCCTTAATTGTCCTCAAGCAGATGACTCAGAACCTTAGACATTTAGTGTATGGCCTAATATCACTAGTGATGTCTGACATCTAAGCTCATATCACTGCAAAGGCCTGCAGTGTATTCCCTCCATTGTGTACCTTCTCCTTATACAGATGAATAATGAGGGATGCCACAAAGACCTTGGGAACACAAAGGCTGCACTTCTGGTCCATTGTACTGCTTGCAACATATCTACACATGTAACAGGTACTGACAATCAAGCAGATTGGACCACATTCTCCCTACAGGATGGATGAGCAGGTATGGAGCAGTCATTACTATTATCCTTCATTTGCTACTCCAGTGACCAGACATCTACTCAGTCTCAGGTTACTTGGGTTGTAATCAATATTTTATCCCTCTACACCACACAGAGATAATTAACTCAGCCTTAGAAACAATCATATCAAATGTCATATAAGTGGCAGCAAGGAAATAGCAAATAATTTTTACTCAAATTCAGTAAATATATGGCCCAGATTATATATATACATGTGGAACAAAGACTAGTCATAATAAAAAGAGCAGTAATCACCCAAATCCTTTGTGTAATGCAAACAGTATTAACTATTTTTAACTATTTGCCTGCTATTACCAGCATGTAGCTTAATATGTTGCTGGGATTCTTTCAACATCTGCTTAAAACTTATGATTAGCATAATGCTTCAAACAAAACCAAGTTGAAAAGCGATAGTCTTTATATTATTAGATGACTCATGCATAATGATTTGAAAGCAATTGGCACATGCCTTAGATCCTCATTTAAACAATCAAAAACATCCTCATGCATTGATTTAATATTGTTACACATTAGTAAACTAAGAATGCTATTCTATCCATACAATGTGGAATTAGTTTAATACTTCCCATGTAAATAATTGTATGGCTCTTGTTAAGTAGTAGCCATACTCTAATGAATCATTTGTGGTCCAAAAAGCTTATGAATTGAGCCAGTACACTATCTTATCTTAGGTTGGCTGCGGTGGTGTAGGGGCAACCATGGTGGCACAGCATTTAGCATTGCCACCTCACAGCAAGAGGTTCTCCGGTTCAATTCTCAGCTGGGGTGCCTTCTGTGCAGAGTCTGCATGTCCTCCCTGTGGTTGCGTGGGTTTCCTCTGGGTGTTTTGGTTTCCACCCTCCCAAAGACATGCTGTAGGTGGATTGGATACTCTCAATTGGCCCTAGGTGTGAGTGTGTGCATGTGTGTGCCTTCTGTGGAAGGTTGGGCACCAGGCTGGCAACTCGGCACTGTAATACTTCACTGTCAATCATTCTGCAGACTGTTGTTCCACTGTGGCGACCCCTAATTGGGATAAGCTGAAAGGAGATAATGACACTATCTTATCTTACCGTCCTGAGTATGGATTACTTAATTTGTAAATATCAACTATAAAACAGTGGCTTTACAGTTATCAGCTTTGGCTGTCTGAGTTACATCCTCTTTGGAGTTAGAATAGAAGTGCTTTTCCACAATTTATTAGTACACTAGTGAAAATATTGTCTGGTTCATTAAATCCCTGGCTGTTTGTCTTTGCTATACAAGCATCTATGATAAATTTGTGACACTCCATCAAAAGAAATTATACCTTTTAATATGAAACCTTTTTCAAGATGATAGTCCCCATACTACTGAATTTTGGCCACTTTTACTCATTTTATGTAAATGTCTAATGCTCAAAAAAAAAAGTTTTGCATTTCATTTTAAATTTTTTTTGGATGTTACTGGCATAATTAAATATAAAGCACCCTTTAATGGGAAATCCTATCCTTAAAGAAAATGGAAGTTACATATTTACTTTAAATAATAACAAACAATTTAATGCCATGTTATCTCACAACATATAAAAAGAATAAAAAATATCACTTTATGTAGAAGTACATAAAAACCTAGTAAGCTTTTCAAATTCAGTCTACAAGGAACAACCAAACCACCAAGTAAAATGCAGAAATTCAAGATATTGTTGCACATAAAATAATGAAACAATAGCTGCAAGCCAGCTTTTGGGCAAACGTCTTTTATCAGGCATATTCTTCCTAGATTTAAGGTAACAACATTGTGAATTCATCTTTTTGTTAGCATTTATAGTTCTTACTCTGAAAATAATTGAAACCTGCATTTTGTTTTGTCAATCGACTGTTTACATATGTTACACTCAAAGATCTATCTGGCCCATATTTTAACAAGTTGCCGGGTGATAACATTTCTCTATTGCTTCAAGATATTGCTATGACATTTTCAGGACAAAACACTTTAGTGATGAGCCTACAGTAACTGTTGCATGACCTAATAGCAATCAGGAAAAGGAGACAGAATCTTGAAAATATACATTTATGTTGTATTTTACATTTAGTAACCTTACACATTCAATGATCCAAGGACCTTTTTCATGGAAGACCTGAGCTTTATTAGCTTCATCATCAAACATATAGTTACTTGTCAAGTAAATATCTATAACAAATGTAAAATAATTATAAATACATGTAATACTGATTCTTTTTTTTTAGATAGCAGTATATGTATTAATATTAGAAAGAATGGAATAAAAGATATAAACACAAGATGCCCTACATAGCATGACAATCATATAGCCTATATTTCATACTAGGTCAGTGCATAAAATGAAGTAGTTGTGTTAATATAAATTGCAGTATGAATAATTATTCATGCAGTCTTTGAAATACCCACTCAGTAACAGGAGATGCAAAAAAGGACCATATAATGCAAGCAGCCCTGAAAGCCATGTCTTCTGCTTCTTCTTCTTTTGGCTTTTCCCAGTTAGGGGTTGCCACAGCGGATCACCTGTCCACTCATGATTGGCAGTGGAGTTTTACGGGGTTGAGTTGCCAGCCTGGTACACAACCTTCCTCAGAAGGCACACACACATGCACACACTCAAACCTAGGGCCAATTCAGAGTGTCCAATCCACCTACAGCATGTCTTTGGGATGTGAGAGGAGACCGGGCCACCAGGAGGAAACCCACACAACCATAGGGAGGACATGCAAACTCTGCACAGAAGGCACCTCAGCTGAGGATCAAACCAGAGAATACTTCAAAAAACAGAACACAGGAAGGGAAACTTATTCCAGTCTAATACCAAGTTTCAAAGCACTTCATGACTTCATTCACTTTATTAACCTGAGTGATTTCATTCATTTTTTATGTTATTTATTTTATTTTACATTTGTTGACTGGGCTAGTCCAACTGGAAACATGTCCATTTTCAGTAGAGGCCTGGGGAGAAAAGCTCCACATTCAAGAAAAAGATCACGATAACATAAGTACATTACAAGATTTAACAAATTAACTAGTAAATACATTTTAGCTAAGAGAATACTAGTAAATACATTTTAGCTTATGATTAAGGAAGAGTATTCTAGGCTAACAAATCATGTATGGATATACATACAATAGGTAGGAAACATTGAGCACTGTAAGAACTTTCAGTTGGTTTTACAGACAAGGATATCAATAGAAGGGATTAGCTAGTTTTGTGTGATTGAGAAGAATAGGGTCAGGAGATAGTGAAGGAAGTTAGTCTGGGTTTGCACAGGGGCATAGCCAATGTGATTTAAGGTATGGTTTGAGCTTGGATTTAAATAGGGTAGTAGAAGGTAGGGAGGTAAGATCAGTAGGGAGGGAGTTCCAGGTTTTCCCCACTGTGTTAGAGTATAAAGAATCTCCAGCCAGGTTAGTGGTTTTACATATCTTTATCATTATTTTATTTGAAGAGTGCAGGGTTTTAAGGTTATTAGGGGGTGATTAGATTGGTTAGTATTGGAGTAGATGTAGGATGGAACGGTATCTTATAGGCAATAGTTAGCTGGTTTGATAGGATAGGATTTGGTAATTCTAGCCACCCTAGTTGATTAAGATTGTTACAATGATGGGTTCTATAGGTAGAACCAGTTGCAAATCTGGCAATATTATTGTAGGAGCTGGCCAGCTTGTTCAGATTGCTTTTACATAGTTTGGTATAGATTGGGGAAGCATATAGCAGGGTTGAGATAAGGTGTGTCCTGGCAATAGTGGTCCTTGCTAGTGGGGTAAGAAAGGGTTTGATCCTATAAAGGGAGCCTAGTTTTTTGTTACTGTTTTTATAGTGTTGTTTATATGTGGCTCAAAGGTGAGGTGGTTGTCAATTAGTAGTCCAAGTAGTTTTGTAGTAGAGTCTGCAGATATGGTTGTGCCATTGCTAGATGTGATTGTGAAATGTAGTTGGGGGGGGAGGCTCTGCGGGTGGGAGTAAATAGTAGCATTTTTGTTTTTTTAAGATTTAGGATGAGACATCGCTGAAGGAGCCAATTCTCTACTGTGTTAAATGTGTCTTGGGTTAGGGAATGCAGTTGTGAAAGTGAGGAGGCTGAGCATATGAGTGTAGAGTCATCTGCATATTGGATACAGGTGGCTTGAGGTAGAGCAGTGTGTAGATCGTTAGTAAAAATAGAAAAGAGGAGAGGACCTAGTATGGAGCCT
This sequence comes from Protopterus annectens, assembly GCF_019279795.1. Classification (NCBI taxonomy): domain Eukaryota; kingdom Metazoa; phylum Chordata; order Ceratodontiformes; family Protopteridae; genus Protopterus; species Protopterus annectens. Next base: position 1,817,560,617 of record NC_056735.1, read on the forward strand.
TGAGGGACTCCGAGGGCAATTGGTAAGTGGGAAGACAAGTTGTTTTCCCATAGTACTGCCTGTTGCCTATTATTTAGATAGGACTGAAACCATTGAATAGTTAGTGGATCCAGTGAGAAGTTGCCTAGTATGTTTAGGAGTAGCTGGTGGTTGACCATGTCAAAGGCTTTTGACAGATCAATGAAGAGGGCTGAGGAGAGAGTGTTACTATTACGGTTTTTATTAATGATATCTGTGAAGGAAAGAAGAGCAGAGGAGGTGCTATGAAATGGTCTAAATCCATGTTGGCAGGTAGCTAATAGGTTGTTTGCTAGGAGGTGGTTTAATAGTTGCCTATGAATGCACTTCTCCATGATTTTTGCTAGAGGGGATAAAATGGCTATAGGCCTATAGTTAGAATAGTCTTTTGAATTACCACCTTTATACAGGGGGATAACATGTGAGATTTTCCAAATAGTTGGAATAGTTCCTTCAGAAATTGTTCTATTAATGAGGATGGATATGGGGTAGGCTACAGCATTGGCTGCTTTTTGCAGGCGTTCTGCAGGTAACAGATCAACAGAGAGGGTAGTGGGTTTAAGTTTTTTGATTAGGGAGCAGACAAAAGATGTAGAAACGGGTTGGAATTGAAATGTTGTGCGGCTATTAGGGATAATATTAGTAGGAGATGCAGTGTTAGTGGATAACTGATTGGCCAAAGATTGAATGGTGTCTGTGAAGTAAGTGTTAAAAGAATTGGCGATTTGGTTGGGGCTAGGGAGATTGGAGCCAGAGGGGGTGGGTGTAATTGAGTGTCCTGGGTGCAGGAGTTTGTTTATGCATGACCAGAACCTTTGAGGTTTGTTATGGTTGGTCTGTTGGAATTGGCAGTAATAGTTTCTTTTATCTGACAATATGGCTTTTTTAGTTTAATTTCTTAGCTGTCTAAATATTAGTTGATCTTTCAGGTTTTTGGTTGTGCGCCAGGTAGCCCATTGTTTGTTTCTACGGAGGATTTTTTGTCTGGTAATTTTGGTGAGCCAAGGTGCTGGTTTAGACCTTGTTCTTACTATATGAGTTGGGGCATGGTAGTCTAGAATGGTTAAAAATTTAAAGTTAAAGTATTTAATGGCATTGTCTAGTGGAAGGTGTTTCAGGGGTAACCAGTCGCAAGCTACAAGTTCGTTTTGAAAGCTGTCAGTGCTAAATTTTTTATTACATCTTATTTTCTTATATATGGTAGGGTTTGGCATATCAGTGTTATACCTGATTAAGAAGATAGGTGGGTGGTCACTGATATCTTCTGGAAGGGTCCCTACCTTATAAGATTGGTTTTGACTGTTTGTAAGAATCCAATCTAGGATGCTGTTGTTGTTATTATTATGTTTATTGGTTCTAGTGGGTGTGTAATGTTTTGTGTAAAACCATGTAGGTTGATGTGTAAAGAGGGCTGTTCAGATCTGCAAGACATCCAGTTTGTATTAAAGTTGCCAAGTATTATGGTTTCTTGTGGGTAGGTGGTGGACAGCCAGCTTAGGATAGCTTCTAAGGTAGTGATGTTGTTGCCTGGGGGAAGGTAAATACAGATTATATAGATGGATTTATGTTTGTTAAGTTGAAATTTAGAGATAAGAATTTCAGCATTGCTAGTTAGGGGAGGTTTAGAATTGATGGAAGTGATTTGTAATCCAGATTTATATAGGATAGCTACCCCTCCTCCTTTCTTAGAGTTACGGTCCAGTCTCAAGATGCTATAGCCAGGGGGAATAACTGTAGTATCCTGTGTGGTTAATTTGAGCCATGTTTCAGAGAGGCAGAGGATGTCAAATGAATGTACATGTATGAGGGCATGTAGCTGAGCAACTTTATTGTTCATGCTACAAATATTGAGATGGGATATAAGGAGAGAGTTGGAGGGTCTGTTAAGCAGGTCAGAATTAGTAGCATTTGGTGTGCTAGGCTTGATGGAGGTGGAAGAAATTGGGCCTGGGTTTGGGTGTATATCACCATCAATTAGGGAGTTGGCTTTTATTGGAAGAGATAGTGTTAGTCCTTTAAATGTTAGGTTATGGAATTTGTTAGTTCGAGTGCTATAGTATGTGATGTGAATAAGCCTATGAAATTTGGATGATAAATAATTTGGTGAATAGGATGTATAATTGTGGCTATGAGGGATGCTGAATGTTGGTGTAGAGGTTTGTTTCATGGGGTTGTGAAAGTGTAGGTGGTTGAGGTGTTCATAGGATATAAGTATATAAGGTACGGCTAAAATACTTAGAAGTGATAGTAGAAGTAAGGGTTTAATGTGTGTGTATGTAGTGTTAGGAGACATTGTAAGTTGTAGTGTGTAGGTAATTATATATGGATGGGAGTTAATAGAGATTGGATGGTGGGAGGTAGGATCTAGCACTTTAAGGGGTTGGTCTATGTGATTGCTTGAATTGCAGGGGGTGTGGTCAATTTGTATATATGTAGGAGCACTGGGGGTGGGTAGAATTTGGGGGTAGGGTAGGGGAGCGGAGTGAGCCCGCAGGGCGAATGGAGCAGGAAGAGCCACAAAAGGAGTGAGCCCTAGGAGAACAATCAGTAGAGAGCCTTTTGTTAAGGTAAGTGAAAGGTGGAGAAGGGTGTGAGGTGGTAATCTTGCTAGTAGGGATGGAGGAGGTATAGTTGGCTGATACAGAGTAAGAGGATAAAGGGATAGTGTGAGACTATAGCTCTGCAAGCTTAAAGTACTAAGTTTCTGAGAGAAGAGTTTCAAGACAGAAGGATAATTTAGGACAAAAGCGCCACCTAGTGGCCAATGTCAAATTGGTTATAGAAGTTCCCTTTAGTAGGTAGTAGGTATTGGAACTGGAGTTAGGGAATAAGGCAGTAAATTGTGTATTGACAAGGGTATAGGAGAGAGGAGGGATAGGAAGGAGAAAGGGTGGTAGTAGCTGCTGAGCGCTCTAGCAGGGGATTATGCTTTAAGAGCTACAATAAGTTATACAATGTAACTTCTGTTGACAGAATATGTATAACACATACTTTCTTCTGCTTTCTTATTCTTCAGGGGCTGATTCACAGGGCAAGAGAAGAGGAAACTCCTTGATGTGGGGTGAAGACGGCAGTAGGTGATAAGAGGTTGCTGGCCAACAGGGCAGGGGAGGTCCACTGTTATGGTGCCTTACAAGCAGGTAGGGCAACTATTTGAATGAAGGGAGAGAGAAACAGAGTGGTTAGATAAGTAGGATGTAAAGCACAGATATTAGGTAACAAACATTAAGCTACAGCATATACAGTACAAACATGAGTTGCAATTGGTAGCTATTCTTCAACATATTGAGGTTCAAGTCACAATACAGAGCTAGGTAGTTTCAATTACATATCAATCACATTCCAGTAGCAACTAGTGTTGTCATGTAGTCAACATAGTATGATTCAAGAAAAAAAACATAAAAGCTGGGCATAGAGGCAGTAAATATTAGATATAAGGTCAGGAACAAGGTGTTTAAGCTTGTGTACAGGCAAAGGACAGCTCAACTGAACCACGAGACTTGCTTATTCCAGTCAACATTAATAACATTTATATTGTCAATGTGAGTACACCAACTCCACTGGTAACATGACCCTTTATAGGTTTCATTTCATTTATAGGTTTCATTCATCCAATCAATAACTTCATTAGACAAGGTGAGCCATTTCCACAATCCCTTAAATAAAAAAAGAACTTTTCTGACATCATCACTCACAGTAGAATGTAATTGGATAAATAAAATTTGCTAAAATAATTCATATGTTAATAAATTAATGCTCTGTCCTTTATATTGTACAAGCAATACTGAAAGCATCCTTCAGCACAGTTGTTTTTAAAAGCATCCAAAAATTGCCAAAACAGCTACCTTTTTCAAGCACTAAATTAATATCTACTCCTCTAAAATCACTACCAATATAATAAATTACAGAAACTAGAAATCTCTTAAAATTCATACATTCTGTGGAATGCTTATATAACACACTACTTTTCTTATTTATTCTTTATGTCTCTGACATGTTCTGCAACTCTTTCTTTCAATGCACAGTTTTTCCTACATAAGACCCACCACAGGTGACAAATCATACAATATAAATGACTTGCTTCGATTCACAGTTGTATCTATCTCTACCTCATATCTAGTCTCCCTTTGCTAAATTTACTGTATAAGGACTAGATATCAAAAATGTATACTGCCATCAAGCAAAACATGGACAATATTTTCTTCCTTACTCATATTCATTCTACTATTAATATTTCTAACAAATTATTTATATGTACCCCTCTCTTATTGACAGAAAACTGTTTAGCACTGAGAATTTGGTAGTTTTTCTGTACCCAGCAATAATATTCCAGTTATTAGAAATAGCCTGTTTAGCTGCCACAGTATCAGTGGTATATCGAATAACACCATTTCCTTACCTTTCATCTTTATTATCATTAATATTCAGTATACTTTATTGTTACAGTAACAAGAGCATATAATGCATGTCTTCCAACTCCAGCTTCTTTCTTTCTTTACTTTTTCAACCATATGTTTGGAATAACCTTTTTCAATAAAAAATATCCAAACGTTTTCCTGTTTTTTCCAAATAACATGTATCCTTTCAGACTAATTAGGAAGCACTGATATATTGGCTATTTACAACACCTCCTTTTTGCACTGTGTGGGTGCATGCAAGAAAAGGCCAAATATTTATAGCTCCTTAATTATTTCCTAAAATTGTTAATAATCTGTCTTTATCTACATCCCTATATTTAGTTAGTTAATTAGTTAGTTAGCTAGTTAGCTAGCTAGTTAATTTGGTAACCAGAGTAGAGCACTTATACAAATGGACCCATTTCTGTCTCAGCCCAGGCAAATATAAACAGCAGCAGACAAGCAAGTTACCAAGAAGTATTATGAATACATCCATAATCTTGTGTAAAGATAGCAATGAAGGAATAACAGTACTAATAACAAAGTACATAGGATAAGGGATAATAGGCAGGGATGGTTAGACTAATGAGGGATGAAGAAGAAGAGTGAAATAGTGAAGGGACAGAGCAGAAAGTGTAAAAGATAGTAAATGTAAGGTAATGTCACACAGAAATTAACTATGTGCAATATATACAATGTGGAAGAGATGTTATGTGTTAGTGTAGAGAAATAATGTGAGGAAGACAAAGTTACCTGACTGGTGAAGGGGAGAGTGGGGGGTTAGGTAATGTGTCCGAGAAAAAGCATTTGTACACTGAGTTAGATTTGAGATTATCTTTAAGCTGAGCATGGAATGAGTAATAAGAGGTGAGGTCTTAAAAGATTTGTATGGAGGGATTCCAAGGATTTGGGTTCTAGGATGGAGAAGACATGGTTAGTGCAATGAAATCTGGTTCTGGGACATTGAAGAAGTGGACCAGGGTGGTTAAAACTTTTTAGATTGTAACTGGGAGGGTCATCTGAATAGGGTGGAGGCAAGGGAAGATCAGAAGTGTTCTTTGAGGAGCTTGTAGAAATAGGATCCAAGAAGCAATTTAGCACATTGTTAGACAGGTAGCCATGTGACTTTATCAAGCATGACACAATGAAGCTTATTTCAAGGTAGAGGGTAATTAAACAGAAGAGAGAGAGTTGCTTATAGTTTAGATGGTGGAGGGGTTTTTCTTGGATGTTGGGGCAACCAGTGGAAGTCTATAATCAAGTTGTGTTAGTAGAATACCTTTGCCAATGGCATTACTGATTTGTCCAGTGAGAAAGCAGGAAATTTCATAGGACTAAAATAGGAGGGAATTTATTTTCTTCCATATTTGTTCTAGATGAATGTGAAAGTTCAGAATGGAATCTAACCACATACTAATGTATTTGATGAGAATGACTCAATCAATGAGGTTGTCAAGGTGGTCATGGATAAGAAGAGACTAAGAGTTGCTTTGCCATTTAAGGGCGGTCCAAACAGCATTGTTGTAGTTTTGAAGATGTTCAGAATTAGCTTTGTTGTCACTAAACCATTTGATAAGGGAGAGAAAGTCAGCTTGTAGTTGTAGCTGTATGGCTGAGGAGTTAGGCTTAAGTAAAATAGACCATCTCATCAGCATAAAGTAAGAAAAGGAAGTGAGGAAGGTCAAGTGATAGTTTATTCATAAAAATGGAAAAAGAAGGAAAGCCAGAATGGAGCCTGAGAGACACCTTTGCAGAGAGCGGTGGAAGAGGAGAGGGTGTTTTGAAACTGCACATACAAGCACAGATTGTAAATATAATTTTTTTTAAGCTAGGGACATATATTTGGGCTAATTCCAGTTTCAATTAGGTGATCTAATTAAATTATATTGTCAACCAGACTCAAAGCTCTGGTGAGGTCAATACAGATGGCTCCAGTGAGAAGACCTTTGTTCATAGCCAGGAGGATGCTATCAGTAATTGTTCACAGTGCAGTAGAAGTGCTCCTATCAGCCAAAAAACATTGAGTTAATAGATGATATTGGGAGATGTAATGGATGAGTTGATTGTACACTCATTTTTCAAGGATTTACCAGGTATGGGAAGAACAGAAATGGACAAAAATCAATGGAGTGGAACGGATTAGTTTTTTGGGGGGAGTTGTTTAACAATGGCTGTTTTTCAGATATGAACACAAAAAAAAGGTCAGCATAAATGGGAGCAAAAGATGCTCCCATTGCTGTACCCTTAGTTTGCCAAAAACACAAATCTTGATAAAAGAAGACGTTATTAGTAAGGACATGCTCTGCCAAATTTTCTTTTATTATTATTGATATGATTAGGGGCAATAAATCGAATAAGACTGGTTGGCACACTATCTTAGATACCAAGGAAAAGAAGTGGATCACTAAATTAGGTGCTTTGTTTTCACCTGGATTAAATGAGAATTTTTGAGTGGACCAATGAGTTGAAAGCTAATTTTGTATTTAAGCTGTTATATTTTGCATTCATGTTTTTTTCACTGAAGCAGGCTGTGCTTTGCTGCCAGCCGAAACCGGTCTGATGGATGTTATAATCTCTTTTCAATAAAGAGGCTGGATTTTTTCTTTATTGGATTCATTTATAGTTTGCTGGCTCCGTTTGTTTTTTTTGTGTTCATTCTATTAATTTGGTGCCGTGCAACGTTCCCCGTGCAGGAGGCTGTATTTGAATGTTTTTCAGATGTCACACAGGATGGTTTGAGTTAGACAAAGATTATAAATGTAAAAAATGGGGTGCTATGAAGGCCTTACATAGGAATAACAACAATGAGAAAAGACTGTGGGGACTAGCATCTGAGCCAGGTTTTAGTTCTTAGAGTGGTGGTAATATGTGTTTAGCTGTGCTTGCTTTGATGTGGAAAGTGGGAATGGATGGTGGAGGAGAGAGGTAAGAGGAGGTGTTATTAATGGAATTAGGGATGGGAAATATACTGAAGTAGAGGCTGAAATCAACAGCTGTGAGATGGATTGAAGAGGTGTGGGTGTTAGCTGGATTAGTAGAGCCTATCAGGCAGCTTACTTCTGTCCAGAACTTTTAGGTGAGTTGAGAAGGGCTGACTGATGCTTTTTTTATAATGTGACATTTATATCTATTGATTGCCTATTCAGCTAGATTTCATAGCTTAACTTAACTAAGTATAATTTTGCCTGGAGATGGAGAATGGGTTGTTTTTCTAAGTATTCCAGGCAGTGTGCATGAGACTAAGAAGGTATTTGACTTTATACATGAGACAGTTGTTTTGAGGGGGATTATAGACCGATGGGATTTTAGGGAAGAGTAAGTCCTAGAGGTTAATGAGACTTTGTTTGAAAAGAATGCTGCAGTGGTTTGGGTCAGTAGAAGACAGAATAAGAGACCAGTCTAATGAGGCTAGAATTGTGTTTAGTTTGAGAATGTTGGATTGAGATTTGTTCTAGAAGAATATAAGTGTAGGAGGGAGAAATGTTGTTTATGTGGTGAGGGATATTGTAGCTGATTGGACAATGGTCACTGAAGGGAGGGGGTGAATGACATTTTGAGAAATAACACTATGATTATTAGTGATAATAAGACCAAGAAGTGAGCTATGAGAAGATTTATGGTTTGGTCTGATGGGTTCAGTGACCAGTTGTGTGAGTTTGAAGTCATTAAGGATTTCCAAGATATTCTTTTGATTATGGCCAAGAAGGCTGAGATTGAAGTCACCTTGTAGGATGATGTTTATCAATTTTTTTTTTTAATGAGGAGATAATTTCAAGTAGAAGGGTTTTGAATGTAGCTAAGGAGATTGAGGGGGGGGGGTAAGTATCAGCAAGAAGAAGAGGAATGTTTTTAGGGAAGGGGGCACTGAGAAGTGCCCAGTTAGGAAGATGGTTCAATGTATTGTTGTTGTGCTTAATGAGTTGGGCATTTAAATCAGATTTAAAAAGCGGTAATGTCCCAGCACCAGGTCTAGAAATAGGTCTCCCATCTAGATAATAATTTTATCCAGGGAAGAAGTGATATATGTAAGGATCATTGGGTTTGTGCAAAAATTCTGCTATTGCTATAAGGTCAGGGTGGTTGAGGATGAAAAGCTGTTTAGTTGGTCCATTTTCTTCTTGATACTATGGGCATTAATTAAGACATTTGATGAGAGAGAGAGACCAGGCTTCCCATTCATGAGAAGCAAAGCTAATCCCCAACCTTATTCAGATGTAACTTTTACCAGTGGCTGGGAAATTAAAAGTTTACCCAAGCTTTAGCACCTATTTCTTAAATAGACAGGGACAGTCTGTGAATGTACAAGCCTATATCATAACCATCAAATTCCTTGGGGTATTAATACATGTCAGCAATGTTTTTGGTAAAAATGGACTAACCTTGGCTAGGTTTAAAATTACTCTTGGCCCAGTAGCCTGGTAACCACCTTTGAACCTATGACACTGTTGTCATTTGTTCAGTTTAAACAGCCATTATTCTGATTTTGGAGAGGTAGGGTGCATTTTTGTGAATACAGTTGGAATATTTTACTTGGTCTTTTTTAACAAAATCAAATATTTATGGCATAGTCAATAAAGTGACTGTAACTGATAAGTGCAGGGTTTATCTCTGATAAAAATTACCTGGATGTACAGAGAAGGGGTTGCAATAGTTCTAAAAGGAGCAAGTCGGCCATAATGTTTTTTCACTTTCCATCACAATCAGGCAACAACACTGTATTTAATAAGTGTCTGTCTGTGGCGGTCTGGGCAGGACGTGTATTATTAACTGCTCATTGTCAGAGTGTTGTCTAAAGTAATGCTACTATGTAACACTGCTTTTATGGAGGGATAGAAAGGCAGGCACTATTCCCAGATAATATTTGCATACCCTGTAGCAATTTATCTTTTCAGTTTATTGGGAACAGTGGTTTGTTGACTTTCAACATTAAGCTTTAGACGCAACTTATATTTCTTGAAAGAAAAAAATGAGACTGAGTCTCCTTCCTTACTCATGATTGTTTTGTTCAGGCTATCATTAGAACAAAAATTGTGAAAAAAATGTTAAGATGCATCTCAAATCATCTAGAATCCTGTGACTTCTGGGGGCTGAACTGCACCCTGATCCAAGCTTATTTCACTGACTTTCTCCAAGCTTATTTTTAGCCTGTTTGGCTGTGTTCAAACGTATAATAAGAAGCTAAAAAGTAAGACTTAGTGTAAAAAAATAAGAAAAAAGTAATCTATCTGGATGATGTGGAGGCAAAATTATGGGTTGGGGAATAGGAGAGATGGATTGAGAGGTGCAGGGGGACCAGTGTGCAATGGTTTTCCTCATGAAATCCTTTCTCTTCTCTGCATCACTTAAGGCTGGCATTGTTGACTGCAGTTAGATATCTAGTAATGTCTTTTGGCTTTTCCTGGTTAGGGGTCACCACAGCAGAACTCTGCTCCACTAATGATTGTCAGTGGATTTTTACAGTGCTGAGTTACCAGCCCGATGCCCAGTCATCAAGGAATGTACACCCATTCATGCTCGCACCTACCTGCATGTCTTTAATGTCACTCGACCGTGGGGAGGACATGCAGGCTGTATATTCAGTAAAGTGGCTATAATGATCAGGTACATACTGAGGTAGTCTCTAGATGAAGGTGAATGACCGCATCTGTTTTGATCACAGGTAATGGTCATTGGCCTGCTGTAATACAACCCAGTTCATTCAGTTGCTTCCTACAGTCCTCTCCCTTGTTTTGACATCACCAACCACCACTACAATTTAGCTTTACAATATGTGTACTCATTTATTAATGCTTTGCTTCTGAAGCATGCTTTCTTGTAGAGACTGAAGAAATTTGAGGCTTGTGATTCTTGGTTCCTTATACCAGTATTTTGATTACCCATGAGTTATGGTTTAGAAGCTGAACATATGTCCACCAGGAGAAAATTGACACAGAGTGAAGGGGATATAAAATGGCCTTTGTGGTCACTTCTGTTTTTATAAATTTTATGGAGCCAGAGTCTTGCGTGATGATCAGGTCCAACTTATATTGTACATTGCTGAGTAGCTAATTCAGAGAGAGAGCATGAATCTCATCCCTGCATGCTCTGAAACGGCATGTAGAAAGACTTCAAGATGGAAGGTGTCGAATGAGCTTAAACAAGGAAATAATCCAACTTAAATGTGTCAGCTTCCAGATGGGGAGACATAAGCACAGCCTGGATCTGAACAGTGATGCACTCTCCAAGGGTCCTGCAGACTGAGTGATCTGAGATTATCATTTAGTGTTCTCTGTGTTGCTATATGATGCTTGGAACACAGATCTAATTTCCTCATGACAGAGGTCTGAACCACATTAATGTCTTCCCTATTAACACTGGCTCATTAAAGGGGTTCAACTCCCTTAGAGATGCCATAAATCTAGCACAAAACTCTGGAGCAACATGTCTAGGGCAACATATTCTGTCTAATATCAAATTACCATAGCTTATTTTGATGTGTAGTAAATAACATATGCTCTTTGAATCTTTATGCATCTTTGCAATATCTAAATTCAAGACACATGTTAAACATATTGCTACCCTTCTTACTGTTATGTTTGCATTGATACTTTCAAAAATTATATCCCTTTAGGTATGATGAAGTCCTATCCCTCACATAAAAGGATGAGACAACTCTCCAGCGGTTAATGCTTTAGATATGTTTTTCTTAGATTTATGCTACATTGTGTTAGGAGGTTGGTTCATGCTCTTCTTTGAAACAATCCAAGGTTGATTTTGTTCAGTAACTGGAGAGGCACTGTGCTCTCCCTCATTATCAGACAGAGGTACTGGTTCTTAAGTATCTTTTTCCACAGCTGGATTGATGCTAAGGATTTCAAACTTCTTGCTAGTCAGGATTTCAACAGCTGTCTGCTGATCTCCTTCACAAGCAGCTTAGCAAGGGTTGTGGTATTAGACATATATTCCTGTTGCTAAGTTTATTAGGTGTGAGGTCCAGGTCTTCTACTGGGACTATCACAAATTTTTGCAGGGCCCATTAGTACTTTAAAATGTTGGATATAGCAGGCTCAGGGAGGTTCAAAGGATTGGTTATTGCATACTTGGTGGACACTGAACCATGTAGAGGCCAATGTTGTAGTAAAAGGTTATTCAAGAAGAGAACACACAACTGGAATTTTAGAAAATAAATGACAAGAGTTCAAAGAGGTAAATTACCCTTTTGAGTTGACTGTCTCAAAACAAGTATGGCTGGGCACTTAAAATAAGTGGAAAGTGAGTTTTTATGGTATAGGGCTCAAATTCTTTACTCCTTTGCATTATCTCCTGAAAGCAATCCTGGAGATTCAATTCTGTTGGATGCACAGTGAAAGCTCTCTGTCTGCACATAAAATGAACTCATTATTATTTTAGTCCAGCACTGAAAAAATGACATGCCATTGTGGGAGGTCAGGTTTCCAAAGTGGTTTGAGAGATCTATGAATTATCTCAATTGTCAGTTTGCTAGACATGTTTGATGCAATTAGTAGATTTCTATGTAGAAAGTTCACTTAGATGCTTCTGTAAAGGCTGCTAATCTCATATAATTTCAACAATATCTGATTTCCAGGCCATCATGAGATCAGCATAGCCCAAGAATGACATTTTTATTGTCCTCAGTATTCTTAATTATGGCAAATGAATTCTTGTGGTGTCAGCCAGGACTTTGTTTATTAGTTGTGCATGAGCGTTCAGCTTTTACTCCAAGCTTGCCTGCATGCCATATGTTATGACCTTAGCCATGAGGTGCTGCTCCTCAAAGAGTGATTCTTGGTTACCCATTTTGTTTGTAAGTTAGAAACCCAGAATATTATTGAGTCACAGACAAAGTGAAGTGTAGTTATTCTCAGACAGTGGTGACAACCTTGAAAGTGTTTAAGTGGTTAAAATTGTTTCTGCTATCATCCCAGGATATGGAGCTGGGAGATCAAGCTGCTTCCATCTTCTTAGCCACCATACAACTTTGATGAACTTCTCTTACTCATCTCTGTAACTGCTTCTATTGAAAATACAGTAAATGGTTCATTCTCAGTGGTAAGTAAATGGTTTACAAGAATTACTATGTTTCTGATTTGAAGACTTGTCAGCCTGAGCTGAACCTGAAAAGGGCACATGTGGATTAGTGTTTTATGTCTGTCAATAAATATCCCATAAAATTAATCTCAGAGATATCAATACTTCTCAGATGAAAATATTTAATAGGTCTGAACCCTCTGTCTGCCTTTTTCTACAGAAATTGTATATATTTTCATAATTTATGAATCAAAGGGTCATTATCACCCTGATTAAAGCATTCTTAATCATAACTTGCAGATGTGCATAATTTCTGATTGCAGTTGTACTGGTCGAAGGCAGACCACGATAACCCATTTATCTGAATGCAGGTATTCTTCACTGGGAATGCCTTGGGACCTAAAATAAAAAGGTGTACAAGAAACTGGCTAGCTGACTGGTAGAAGAGTGGCATTTACAAAGGAGATGTATTCAGAAATGCCAGTGACCACTCTGCTCCACAGGATCTTGAAAGCGAAGGCTGTGATTTTCAGCATTTGCAGGTTAGTTATATACATGGATTAGAAAATCCAGCCAGACTGTTTTCTGAAAAAAAAAATCAAAACAGGCAAAGTAATCAGAGAAGAAAGGGCAGTGTTTTATGAGAGTCAGCCCAGCTAGCATTCCATTGGGATAACTGACAGAGTGTAATGTAAAATAATGGAAACATATTTCAGGAAAGCATGAGACAAGGGAATATAATCACTCAGTGTAGTATAGTAATGTTATTAAGGAGACAAAACATCTGCTGGCTGAATAACTGAGTGAAAAAGTAAGACATTGTTGTAGTCAGGTGCTCAGTGTACAACCCTAATGCTACAAGGTTACTGCTACATTTAGAATATTTTGGCACGTTCCATCATCCATAGGTAGGTGAAGAGCTTAGGTTAATAGAGAACCTAAAGCAGAAATACCAAAATTGTAGCAGGAAATAGATGGGCTAATATTACATAAAATATACAGAGAAGTTTCCATGTCATCACCCGAAGAGAAATGAAAAGTATAACGCTTATGTTACGGATGCATGACAATCTCTGGATCAAATTTAATGGCTGGTATTATTTCACATGGAAGGTGGTAAGGGTCCAGAGCACTGAAAGTAGAAACTACATAGTAGACACATGTACCTTTTTCAGGTTCAGCCCGGGGTGACAAGTCTTCAAATCAGAAACATAGCAGTTCTTGTAAATCATTGCAGGGAATGGATGAAGTAAGTAATGGGGGTAAAGAGTAAAAAAGCTCAGTTAAATACAGTGGTGCCCAGTCCTTTAACCAGGTGTGAAAGACAATAGTCTATGTCAGCCTTGTCTGTTTCCATGTTCTCTTCTATTCATCCTATATTCTTTCTTTCTTAATAGCACTATACCCTCTACATTCTTAAATAGCTCTCAGACTTTCTTATTTAGCTTTCTTTGCTAGAAGTTATTGTTTGCTTCTATTACTCATATTATTGTTCATTTGAATTAGAACTTTGTTTCAACTTCCACTGCCTATGTTATAGTTCTTGAAATAACCCCAGGGCTTACTGTTGAAGAATTGTTCCTTTGTTGTACTTTGTTACTTAGGAAGTAGAGAAAAACAAAGGTCTGTTAAAAATACAGTATAGCTTTATTGGTAGTAATAAAATAATAAGACATACATAAATCTAAAATTCTGCATACATTTAAAAGCAGTAAAATGAACCCACTGGCATTTCTAAACATTTAAATGATTACACAAAGTCACATAGAGCAATTTGGTGTGTCTTTGGCTCATAAAACAGTGTCATGCAGTGGCATGCTGTTTGTTATATCAGCAGTGAGTAGAGTGATATGACATTACAACAGCACAGGAATGAAGAATAGCCGCATGTGAAGATGGTCCTAATCATGCCATCCCTCTTGGTTCTTAAAGAGTTGGGTAGTGGTCCTCAATGAAATAGAATTAAGCAGTGCTTTCCAAAACATGGCACACAGCCCTGAACAGAACAAAGGAATTAACTTGGTCAGCACAAATATTGTATGCCTCAGCAATAATAGGCTCAGAAAACATGCAGGAGGCACAGCTGCTGTAACGCTCACAAGGATACAGTGAAAATGGCAAATCTATGTAAGACATAACCCAATAATGTTAAGAATCAGAAGTTCCTTGACTGTTAGCAGAGTGGATAAAGATTATAATGGACATCATAGTAAATGTGGCAATTAGACATCAGATAAATGATTTTGTTGAGATGACCTATTCTTATAGTCACCAAGGCTGAAAGAGGACTTCACTTTCTTGTCTCAAGGACATTATATTTATCTACAAGGGATGTTCTATGACTATTATTCAGCTATATCCAGAATACTGAATGTTGCCCTGAAATGCATGCTGTGGCTCAAGGAAGAAAACTTCATGTTCCAGCAAATGCCACCCCTAAGGAATGGCAAACCATCAAGCAAGCAAACTGCAAGGCATTCAGTCTGCTGATGGTGTTTGGTGGCAGAAACTGAACCTATATATTCATATGAGCTCTCCAAAGTGAAGTGAGGCTATTGTATGAAAATCAGAATGATCTAGTCTGTTACTTGCCCAACTCTTTGTGGTGATGGTGTGACCAGTCGCTGGAGCATTGCAAGCACCCCTGGGACACTCAAGATGCACAGATATGGTAGAAAAGTGGCTGGAGTGAGTCACTCACCCAGAGATTTGTGCCACATGAGATACTCTGTAGATAAGCATGTCTGCCATAGTACAACTGTATAGAGTGAGCCAAAATGCTAGCAACATAGGTTGTCTAGAGGGCCCACACAGTACCTAAACTATAATCTCTCTGAACTTTTCTGACGTTGATTATCATTTGCAACCCTGACTGATAGCCCATCTTGGCATCCCCAACAGTATGCTGAGGAGTGGTAAAACAAGGCACACATGATTATTATACTGAAGGATCAGTTCTGGTGCCTGGGTGACTTCTATAACCTGCTACTATGTGCACCAGAAAATATAGCATGAATGCCTGCTGGCTGTATTATGCTGCACAATTTAAAGTTATGGTAGACTTTTGCAGCTGGAAAGTATGCGGTATACATGAAAGATGGCTTGGATACACAACACAATGGGGAAGAGGAAAACACAAGGGAAGCACCACCTGTTGTACATGCTATGATGTGGGCATATTCCGACCATGTTATTGTTCACTTCCAACATGACTTTGGGACATTGTGGAGTGGAGTTCCAATGTAGTGTAATAACTTTACACACTATACAAAACTGGAACTTTCTACAAACTTGTTAGGGATACTGTTGATCATACCTCTCAACAGACCAGATTTTTGCAGAATGTCCAGATTTTTGCCTCATATTTTTAGCCTGTTCCTCATAAAACTTATCCTTTTCTGGCAAATCACTGAGATGATCTGAGGATTGCAGTCACCAAATAATGACATACATTTGAGTTTCAGACTTTTTATCCTTCAGAAAATGTATGTTAACACAAACCCTGTTATACTAGCAACTTTCTAAGTTTATAAGAGCAATATTTAAAATCTGTCCCTATTTTTGGGCCTTTATCCCCCCCCCATTTTATTTGGTTTTGTCCAGATTTCTTGCACTAACAGGTTGAGAGGTATGCTGTTGATGGTTCTCTCTGATCTAGCCATTTAGCACACTGTTCCCTTCTGCAATCCCATACATTTCTTGTGGATATTGAAAGAGCTTGAACTGCTTGGGTTATCCATATCTGAACCTGTAATGTAACCCAAAACATGCTCCTAAGTAATTAAAGAAAACTGACAAATGTGTCAGAATGTCAGTTTTCCAGAGTTATCATGTTACAGATTATCTTCATAGTAGTATTTGTGGTTTGTTTTTACAACTTTAAAGCAATGCTTTTAACAAAACATTTTGCTTTTATTACTTATGTGTTTTAATTCTTTAATCTGTTTTTGTAAACTCTCCACTAGGAATGCAATTCCCTCTGCAGAGGAACTAGGATTATAAAGCTTGATAAGCTGCACTTCTGGTCTGTTTGCTTCTCATGGCACAACTGCTGCCAGTAGGAGATTGACTTCTACATACTTGTTACCATAGTGCAAGTATCTAGGTGTACAGTATATATCACCTTTTCCATGTTAGTAGCAGTTCCAATACATATAATGCCACAGTGCAGATACTCAAAATGCCAAGTGCCAACAAGCCGAAAAAAAGACCAAAAACCTGGTAGAAGAGTAAATCTCAAAGATTGCTTTTCTTTAAACTTCTTTTTTATGTATGTCCCTTATTCAGCCACTCAGTCTCTATTGTTTTGGAATTCACAATAGTGATACACAGTATTTCAAATGCTTACTGATCCACTATTCCAGCATGCCCCTGGATTAGACATCAAAGACATCATGAGACGTCTGTCAGGACAGGTCTGCCCTCTATATTCTGGCAGTGGAACAGAATGAGTCTCTGAGTGAGATGCCACTATTCACAGAATTGCATAAAGAGTAATGTGGCATGTGCAAAGGCATTGCAAAGGACTTCACCAATGTTCATGGTTTTGCAGAAGGCCTATCATATCAACTGGCTGACATTTTGCCACAGTAGCACACCCATGTGGTAAATAGACCCCCTTAACATTTTTTCAGTACTTTGGGCTTATTGACATTTAAATCCATGGCTATTGCACAACATTTGGTGGCACTCCATATGTACTGTGTTACTGTTCTACTCATAAATTCACTGATTGGTATTTGTTGTGGATCATTACACTTTGTTTGCATATGATACCTTTCTATATTACATGTGTTATGTGGCCATAAATTTTCCTGTATGCATGTTTTTCTGTGCCCATAAGCAGCATGAGGTATTTCCATGTACATGTGTCAGGTATATGATTTGCCATCTTGTACATGTATTTACCCATAGCTATCTGTTCTACATGACACTATATTCTCATATTCCATGCCTGATGATGGTGGGTTATATTATAAGTGTTTTGCTCAATACAAGTGTACTTGGTCCTTTGCTACAATGATGCAAAACCACTATTTATATCTATGAGGTTGTTCAGCATCTGTAACTTTGTTTTAGTTCTAGTTGAGCAATTTTAAACATTTCTTCACCTAGTGGAATATTTTATTGGTTTCCTCTTTCCCGCTAAGCTCTTTCTGGAGTTGCATTACTTTATCATGGCATCACTGATAGAAGTTATTTAATGTAACATCATTTATATGACATTTATATTAATGAATTGTTTCTCTCCATCTCTTGTCACCTTCACTATGATAATGTTCTTCACAGCTGCATTTCTAGTATGAACTGTGATTGTAATTGCAACACTACACAGTGACTTGAAGAACTACATAATTTGACTATTTTGTACAACTTATTTCATTGTATTAGTTATTTGGATGCACCACTATTCAATATGATGTTACTTTGCCATGGAAGGCTACTCTTTATAGCTAATCTTCATATATGCCAGCAAACATCAGAGCATCAGTAGTCTTAGGATTAATTTCTAGTTCTCTTATTTTCTGCCTTTTTGGTTTTATCATTTGCTCATGTAGTGCAATATATGTAGGTTGGGATTAAGTAATTATGTCATAATTATGTTGACAGACATTGAACTATATGTCAACGGAGGCACTGATTTTAAGAAAATAGTGACAGAACTTTCTTATTTGCAATGGTGATGGACAGGTTGACAGACTAGATCAGACAGGCATCCCTATGTACTATGATGATTGCATTGCAGATGACATTGTCATCTGTAGTGAGAGTAGGGAACAGGTGGAGGAGACCCTGGAGAGATGGAGATATGCTCTAGAGAGAAGAGGAATGAAGGTCAGCAGGACTAAGACAGAATATATGTGTGTGAATGAGAGGGAGGATAGAGGAATGGTGAGGATGCAGGGAGTAGAGGTGGCGAAGGTGGATGAGTTTAAGTACTTGGGATCAACAGTTCAAAGTAATGGTGAGTGTGGAAGAGAGGTGAAGAAGAGAGTACAGGCAGGATGGAGTGGGTGGAGAAGAGTGTCAGGCGTGAATTGTGACAGACGAGTACCAGTAAGAGTGAAAGGGAAGGTCTACAAGAGGGTAGTGAGAACAGCTATGTTATATGGGTTGGAGACAGTGGCATTGACAAAAAGGCAGGAGTCAGAGCTTGACGTGGCAGAGTTGAAGATGTTAAGATTTGCACTGGGTGTGACGAGGATAGACAGGATTAGGAATAAGTATATTAGAGGGTCAGCCCAGGTTGGAAGGTTTGGAGACAAAGCCAGAGAGGCAAGATTATGTTGGTTTGGACATGTCCTGAGGAGGGATGCAGAGTATATTGGGAAAATGATGCTAAGGATGAAGGCCATGGGTACTGCAAAGTATGACAGCATGAAGGATTGGAAATTAGCAATGGCTGATACTGGCATTAAGAAACAAAGGAGAGATGGGACTGTTCCAAAGAATCTAGTGTGCAAAGGAAGTCATGACAGCCTTAAACATGCCGTATTGGCTAGATGGGGTAACTGTTGATATTATTTCCCGAGAGAAACAGCCCTAGGGCTTGAGCATGCAAACAGGTTATTTCAAGGTTTATATATACTAGACCCTTGTGCAAATGTACAGAAGATGGCAGCACTTGCATCTTTGAGCAATCCTATATGCTAAAGACCTTTTTAAACCTCAGCCAGAAATCATTCTCAGCTCAGAATGATTAGTCATTTTTAAACAATAAACTCCTGAACAGAAAGTTCTATCTATATAAAAGCTATACAAAATCATATACAACCTCACAACATTGAGATGTCAAAACGAGTTGCCAGAAAGACTCAAGTATCCCAATTTTAGGCAGCCAATGTAACAACTTGGCAACTGTTCAGTTAAAGGGATCATCACACTGTTTAATTTGTTTTATATGTGGAAAATACCCAATCTAAGCCCAAACAGGCTGGGTCATATATCTCATGATCACTGACAGTTCTATAATTTAGTATATGCACACTACATTCATATGTTGTAGTATCGTCCTAGATGGAGTAAATTACGAGAATGTTTCCTCTGTACATCCCACACCAATCACCCACCCTTAACAGAAAAAAAGTTTGTTGGCTACTAAGCATTCTAATGGAAGTTTTTTTTTGTACTGCTAACATTTTGAAAACAGCACCGACATACTTTCATTTATTATAATAGCTATTATTGTCGGATTTTGGAATACAGTTATGTGTGGCATTAATGTGTGTGCATTTATTTATATAAAAGGTGAGAAAGATAAAAACACAAATATAAAAATGTTTTCGATTACTAAATTTGTGATGTTTTGCTCCACTTTTTCTTTTTTTGGGAACATGGTGTGCAATTTTTTTTCACAACTTTTGAAATGCTTATCATGCTAATATGGCATGAACAATAGTCATAACAGACTTATAATTTTTGTTTATCTTTATGTACATTTCCGTCTTCTTGAAGTACCTGCCTGCTGGAAGTAATGGAATTATCTAACTCTATTTTCTGCACTTTGTTGATTACATCTTAGACCTTACTCTAACATTAACCTGCAAACACTTGCACAGATACTCATTTCCCACAGTACACTCAATATGCATACATTTACTTTGCCAAATCATATTTACTGTTTTCAACACAACACACGTGATCACAGTCCACTCGACCAAACATCCACTAGATCAAACACACACACACACACACACACACACACACACACACACACACACACACACACACACACACACACACTACACACTATTGGCAAAACTGCAAGTTGACAGAGCATCTCAAATCCATGTGTGTGTGTGTGTGTGTGTGTGTGTGTGTGTGTGTGTGTGTGTGTGTGTGTGTGTGTGTGTCTACTTCAAAAAGACTGAAAAACCAAAAGACTGAATCCCAAAAGACTGAAAATTCAAAATACTGAATGAAGGACTTTATCCCTTCTCCACTGTTGTGCAATCTTGGAGTTGGTATATATAGTTATCAGGGTGTGGGGCGCAGCCCCCCCCCACATGAGGGGTGAAGGGGGGGCTTGCCCCCACCATTAAAAATGTGTTCAGTATTTTGAATTTTCAGTCTATATATATATATATATATATATATATATATATATATATATATATATATATATATATATATAATTTAATACAATTAACCATCTTATATAATTTTAAAGACTCATAATACAATATAAATTGACCAGTGATATTCACAATTTAATTAAAACAAAAGCAAGAACCAATCGTAAAATCAAAAATAACATACCTTGTGAGTGTCTTAAAGCTATAACTTCCTCATTCTAGCCAGACTATTAAAATATAGTTTAAGTTTTGAATGCAATATATTAATATTGTATATTAAAATCTGCTGAAATGTTAAACTTCATTGAAAGGAAAATTAATATAATAATATAATAATTTCCAACATTAATTTATATATGCCTACTTTTTTTCTGGCTATACTGCTCAGACAAGCTCCTCGTGGTCCTGCAGAGTGGTCCTAGTTACAGAGAACTCAGAAAAGCGACTACTTTCTGGATTTAAGTATATTTGCTTTTTTTCACTTGGAATAGCTTCTGTAGCTTACCCTGAACTAGCTTGAACTGTTTTTTTAACTGTTTGCTGCATTATTTTAAAATCTGCACTTAAAGTTACTTTTTAGTCGAATTTGATCGAAAGTTTGTTTGTTTGTTTAATTTAACTGTTGAGGCTGCCCACTAAAGCGTGCTAGCCTGTGTAACTGATTTATCACTGTTTCTGCATTTTCTGTGTGTTTCTATAAAAAAAACAAAAAAATAATCGTTGTTTTCCCGCCTCTCCTCGACTAGTTTAGACCAGTTTACAGGCATTGTTGTATTCTGGGCTGTGGTGTAGTTCCTGTGTTGTCCATTACCTTACTTGTATAGAAGGAAGTTTCTTTGCTCACCAGTGGGAGTGGGGAGCCTTGAGCAGCCTACCTGTCCCTGTAGGAAGTGACCTCAGCACCAAAAGCTGTAGTAATTGGTTGTTTTGGACCATTTCTAGCACTTTTGTAGTTCCCTGTTTAAAATCCGCATTTGCACGGCTTTGCGCGGTTGTGCGCATACGCCAGTTAAACAAGGTTAAACTTGTTCTGGCTCCGCCAAGTCTGCTCTTCAAATTTTCCCTTAAGGAAGCTCTACTCTTAGTATAATCAGACTACTCACTGTATTATAAGCCTAGCACTTGTTCTCAATACTTCTCTACTAAGAAAGCACTCTCGTACTAAGTAAAGCACTACATCTACCTACCACCCCTGGGAATATCCACTTCCCTTAAAGGTACAGCACTCCCTTATACTGTTCTAGCATGTCGAGTGGTAGATTACTGGCATCCTCTCCAGTTCAGCTGGTCAATCTGGGTATCTTGAGACAATGCTACAATTGTCTCATGTACACAGACAACCCTCTCCTCCTCCCAACAAACACAAATACATGTGAGAGATGCAACTATATAGCCAAACTTGAGGCTGAACTCTCTCATCTCAGGGCTGGCATGACCAGACAGGAGGAGATGGTAACCACACACACACAACAATCCCCCACATAGACCTACCACAACTGCAAACCAAACACATAAAAACACAAAGACATACTCGGAGGCTCTAATTAAAAACTTACCAAAACAACAGAGGCTCCCAAAGCAGACATCCAGAAACCCACCACCTCAAAACAAAACACATGCAACACATATTTCAATAAATCAGTGTGTCAACCAATCACAGCCCTTAAGTCCAAACACCATGCCTGATACACTAGTAATAGGTGACTCTATAGTCAGACACACTGATGTCCCGCTGACCAGGCTGAACAAGGAGAGGGTGACTGTGAGCTGTCTATCGGGAGCTAGGATCCACCACATAACACACGCACTCAAGTCACTCCAAAGCAAGTACAAATATGACTCCGTCATTGTCCATGCTGGCATGAATGACCTGAGACGTACCTCCCTGGACTACATGAAAAGAGACATAGAGGAGCTCTCCGATTATGTAGCCCAGGCTGTTATGACCCTGACCCTGAGCAGCATCTTGCCCTCACCAAGAATGATACCACAATACAAAGACAAGATGATCAGCTTTAATAATTGGCTCAAGTACTGATGTCATTCTAAGGGGATCCAATGTCTGTCTACCTGGGATGACATGTTGGACAGGCCACGCTGCTTCGCAAGGGATGGCTTACACCTGTCAACACTGGGCTTCCGGATATTGGCTAAGGCTCTTGCCACCCCCATAGTGCCTTTTTTAGACAAGGCTCAAAAGACAAACCCACCTCCTTAGAAAACAAAAATGGAAAAAAACTAAGGGTAATGCTGCTCAACGCCAGAAGTCTAAATCTCAAGATGCAGTCACTTGATGCACTCCTCAGCATGGAGAACATCAATGTCTGTGCAGTAACTGAAACCTGGTTCAAGGCTACTGAGAGCACCCCAGCGCTACCAGGCTATACCTCGTATCATGCTTTTCGGCCCCAAAACCCAGGCCAAACCACAAAGGGAGGGGAAGTGTCCATATTCATCAAGGACAACCACACCTCCAGGTTAGTAGCAACACATGAAGCATCAGAAACCATACAGGTGCAACTAACCATAGTCAAAACTGCTATACAACTGGTAGCATGTTACAGACCACCCTCCCAATCTCAGGAGCCCCACTCAGCCTTCCTGAAGACATTGGAGGATATGAATGTATCACAAAATACCATCATACTGGGAGACTTCAACTACCCAAACATAGATTGGGTACATTATTCTAGCCCTAATACCCTAGCCCAAAGGTTCCTGGAATTCATAAATTCAAATGCACTGGAACAACTAGTCACCTCTCCCACTAGGGGAGATAATATACTAGACCTGATCATCACAAACATGGGGACAAAATGCTCCACACCAGAAGTATACCCCTCACTAGTGAGATCTGACCACAAACTAATCACCCTGGATATACATATCCCACCTCCACCCCCAGCACAAAAGACCACAGTGAAAACTTCTCAAAAGCAGACTTCACTCTTCTTAAGACTGAGATGGTATCCTTTAAGCCCACTGTGCCAGTGGATACCACATCCCACAATGCCAAATCCTTCACAAATGCTTTCTATGGACATCTCCAAGAATGCATGGATCATGTAATCCCAAATAAATCCAAGTCCCTCTCCACCAAAGGCAAGCGTCCTGTCTGGTGGACCTCAGCCATTAACAAATTGTATAACAAAAGAAGGAAGCTACTGCACATCGGAGCAAAATCCCATGAAGGGAAGACATCTCTGATCAACATTAGCAGAAAACTACGTTCTCTCATAAAAACATCCAAGGCCAACTTTGAGAGAAAAATCGCTAAGGACACTAAAGATAACCACAAAGCCTTCTTCAGCTATGATAGAAACCTGGGCGGAAACCCTCAGATATGCACAGAGTTAGTTCACAACAACAAAAAATACACTGAACCCACAGATATTGCCAACATTCTGGCTGACAGGTTCAGTGCAAATTTCTCCCCTCCCTCACCCCCAAAAGAAGAAATACTTATCCCAGCTGAATGTAATCTCCCTGTCATCTCAGATGTCCAAGTGAGAACCGCCCTAAACAAAGCTAAAAACACAGCATTAATGGGACCTGATGGTATCCCAGGTTGCGTGTTACGTGAACTCCAAGAGGAGCTAAACCCACACATAAAAATGCTATTTAACCTTAGCCTTACTTCAGGATATGTACCTGAACACTGGCGTACAGCAACAGTGGTCCCACTCCACAAAGGGGGTACCTCTACAGACCCTGGGAACTACTGCCCCATAAGCTTAACCAGCCTGGTCTGCAAAGCTATGGAAAGAATCATTATGGAACTCATAAACAGAGACATAGGGGACCTACAGAGACTTGACCCCACCCAGTTTGGCTTTGTAAAGGGCAGATCCTGCCTTTGGAACCTGGTTGACTTTTTCAAAACAGTCACTAGAGCCATTGATGAGGGCAAAGCACTCCATACAGCCTACCTGGACTTGGCTAGGCCTTCGACACAATACCCCACTCAGGCATCATAGATAAGCTCAACGGCTTAAACGTAAACCCTTATGTCACTAAATGGGTTGCAAACTGGCTAAAGGACAGAACCCATAAAGTTAAAATCGCTAGAGCAATGTCAGACTCAAAGCCAGTCACAAGTGGTGTCCCACAGGGATCTGTCCTGGGACCCCTCTTGTTCGGCATTTATTTCTCAGATGTCAAAGCAAACATGGGAGGGTTGTGGCTGACAAAGTTCGCAGATGACTGCAAACTAGGCGCCATAGTCGATACACCAGCGGACACATACATCCTACAAAAAGGCCTCACAGAAACGGACAACTGGTGCCGGAGTCACGGCCTTAAACTAAATGCCAAAAATGTATAGTCAAAGTACCCACAAATTATCACATAGACAGCAACCCACTGAGTACAGAAAACGTAATCAGAGACCTAGGGACCCAAGTCGACAGCGACCTCTCATTTGACACCCACGTTGCCAAAGTGGTTAGAAAAACATTCTACCTTGCACAAATCATCATGAAGGGATTCACATCCAGATCCAAGGATGTCATTGTACCCCTATACTCCTCCCTCATCAGACCCATGATTGAGTACAATGCCCCATTTGGTATGTACCTCACCTGGCATTTGCAACAGCTGGAGAGACCACAAAAGTACCTCACCAAGAGAATCAAGGGTCTCCAACATATGTCTTATTCTGCCAGACTAAAGAAACTTCAGCTCTATTCAGTAGCATACCACCTGCTCAGGGGTGATCTCTGCCTGATGTACAAGGCCATGTCCAATCAGGATCTGATGGACATGCTCCACCTCAAAAAATCCAAATCCATCAGGACCACGAGAGCTAAAGACTTAAACCTCAGCACAAGTATGAATAGGACATGCTGGAGGGATAGATTCATAACCCAGAGACTTCCCATGCTTTGGAACAAGATCCCAGTTCATATTAGGCAGAGCCCCTCACTGACTCTCTTCAAGTGAAATCTTGATGAGTGGATGGGAGATCGTAAGTTTACCCCAGGGGTCACATCTGTGTCACTGCTAGACAGGGGCACAGTAAACTAATTCTATTATATAAGGGACCTTCATTGTGTCACTACTAGACAGAGGCACAGTATTCTAAATTTATTCTGTACATTTTTTGTACCATTTCATGGGGTGGCAAAAGCCACATCACTATGGCTAGGCTTACAAATGCCCAAGGGCAGATAGCCTAGTACTATACTATGAAACTATGAAACTATGAAAAAATCTTGGTAAAAGGGATATTTACACATGTTTTCATTTTTACTCACTTTCAATACAGAATATTGTTTAATGATACTCTGTCATTTAATCCTGGTAGTTCTGTGGCATTCAATCTAATCTGTCATTAAAAGTTCTCTTGACTGTAATCTGGCTTCCTATATCCCACCCTGGGTAGAAACATTGTATTTTTTTTTAAATAAAAAAATAAAAACTTTTTAAAATTGCTACAACAGGTAGAATGTCTGCATAATGCATATTTTACATCACGATTCTTAATGGCATACAAATAGTCATATATTCTATACACAATACATGAGATCCCTGCAACCTTTAAAATAGATATAGGGTGCTAATGTTACCATAATATTATGTGTCACATACAGAAGCATCTTGGTGTTTCTGGAGTTGCATGAAGCAGAAATAGAAATATGCAGCCCCGCAATCAAACTTGGGTATATAGGAAGTCTCCCAGCAATGCATGAGCGGAAGTTGTGCTTGTATGTATTCTAGGTCTAAATGCTGGAACGCACATACATAAACAGCTTCCTCAGTAAAATTGTGGCTTTTGAGTTGGATCTGATTATCAGAATAAATAGAAGTAATGTGGATTTGTTTGGTGAAGCTGGTCTGCTTACTTTGATTCAGTAAAGATAAAGTTAAAGGCTGATACTGATATACACGCCTTGATCACATTGAGAAGACTACTATTTCTAATACTTTCTTAAGTAGAGGCAGAAATCAAAAATATGTAAACACCTGGTGTGATTTAAACTGTAACTAAACAGACTTATTGGTGCCAGTTATCAAAAAAGATGACAGTGTGAGAATATTTACTTAAAACAGTTGATATTGCACCTAAGCTAGTTGGTGCTAAGTTTGTTTTCAACATTAAATATTTTGAGTGGGTTTGGCAGATACTCTACTGGAGACATTCTCAAAACCTAACAGCCTTTATTACTTCAGTTCAATGATTTGTGTTTCAAAAGTCTGCCATTTGATATAACTTCAATGATAGAAATATTTTAACATGAGGTGAGCAATCTTTTACAAGAGTATGAAAGTGGTGTCATGAATGATAACCTAGTGTTGGTCCTGATAAAGAGACAGATGAAAATAGGAGGCAGTGATCCAGACTATTAAAACTCAGTCTTGAGCTGAATAGAGACAAATGCAGTTTTGGAAAGTCTCAAATCCAGTATATTGGTCACAGCATAAATACTAGAGGAATCAGGCTAGATTCAAGCAAACTTAAAGCTATAACAAAGTTGAAAGGTCCAACCAGTATAGGTGAACTATGTCACATCCTAGGCATATTAAATTTCTTTGGCAAGTTTGTATCAGATCAGTCCACAGTGCTATGTCCACCAGCAGATTTACTAACAAATAAAATGTACTCTGGTCATGGGGGAATGTTGTTATGCAACTAACAGCAATGAATGCTGATACCTGCATTTAGGAGGATCTAGCTGCTGGCTTACTCCAAATGGATGGAAGATGTTAAGACTGACTGCCTATTGCTCCAGAATGCTAACTAATGCAACATAAAGATATTCACAAATAAGAAAAGAGAGCTTTGCAAGTGTGTGGCATGAAAAATATTCCCAAGATACCTACTGAGGTAGAGGACTTCCAATAGACTGATCAAAATCTACTCATTCTACAGATTAACTCCTATGAGTTGGGCAACATATCACCCAGGTGCCAAAGATGGCTTATGAGCCTGAATTTTTTCAATGACAAAATAATCCATGTGCTTGGAAAGAAATTAATTGTGGCTTACACACTATCCAGAAAGCCAAAACCTGATCAAACTCAATCTAATACCAAAGAAGACTTTGCTGCCTATGTGTGAAGCATCAGGGCAAACCAAGCTGTAACTACCAATAGTTTTAAGGATGAAAGCATGCTACCAAACATGACAATGAGTTACAAGCAGTCATCAAGTAAAGGATATATGGCCTAATGACTGGACACAGCAAAGCATCTGATACAGATATTCTACACCAGCTGAGCATGATTGTCTTCTTTGTTACTTTATCTAGGTAGGATTGTTATATGTTCTTCACAATATAATGAAGTGCTAAAACAAAATACATGAAGGGCACCAAAGCCTAACTATGAATCCTGAAAAAGCAAGATGTCTGTATAGTAGCCCATTACCAGCTTAGGCATTTGTAAAGTTTTTGTTAACATACCAGTTTTCTGTAATACATATAGCATCCCATATTAATATCTCCTTTACCACAAGGTCCTTGGCAAAAAAATAGCTGATGACTGACATGATTTTGAAGGAAAGTGCCACCCTGCAGTAGTTACTATTACTCTTAATATGTAGAAATACTAAATGTGCCAACCAACTAGCCAACAAATTATTGCCAGATTTAAGAGCATGTTCACCACATAAGACACACATATTAAATTAATCACAAGCAGCTGTTCAAATTTGTATCCATTGCATCCTCAGAGTTCCAGCAATTTTCTGAGGTAAAGGGTTTCATACCAGTAGCGTAGCTAGGGTTGGGGTGAGAGGGACATCTGCCCTGAGTGTAAATTTTTTTTTGGGGGGGGTGATCAACCGATTCTGATATCTAATGCAATACTGGCTGTTGAAAGCAGTCAAAACTGAGCACTGTAGCACACCATATGTTGACTAAACTGTAAAAACTGCATGCTGCATTGTAGCAAGCAATTTGCTACAATTCAAAAGATTAAAAAAAAATCTCTATTTTTTAGCTAAAACATGAGCGCCATACTGCTCTGAGTAGACAGGGTTTAAACTTAGCAACTACATTGTAGCAAGCAGTTTGCTACAGTTCACAAGTGTAAAAAATATATACTTTTTCCTTCTTAAACTAAAACCTGAGTGCCGTAGCACTAGTTGCTACGGTTTATAATTTACCTGCGCAGAGTGCTACAGTGCTCAGATTTTAGTTAAAAAAACATTTTTTTTTACACTTTTAGACATAGAAAACCGCTTGCTACAATGTAGCAATTAGTTGCTACAGTTTAAACCCTACATGGAGTGCTATACCACTCAGGTTTGAATGCAATAGAGGAGAGTCAAGGCCAGGGCAAAGATATGGGACCTGAATGGTTGGTAAGAGGTCGAGTGTGCTGTGCATCTGGCCACGTGGCTAGAAAGAGCATTCATTTTTTTTTGTTCGTTTTGTTTTTGCTCATCAATAGAAGATCTGGGGTGGGGCATGCATCTGTAATAAGCCAATAGCTAAAAAACCATGATCAGCTTAATACAGTAATGTGCTTTTTTTCTGCTTTGGAGAGGGTTTATGGTACTGGCAATGGAGTTTGCTAAGCCAGCTATGCTTCTTTTTTTTCATACATACTACTTTACATCCACGCCATGTACGACCCAATGAACTTGCTGAGAGAGAGTTCCAAATTGCTAAAAATATTTTTTCATCAGTCTGATCCTCATTGAGATCTTATGTCTTACCATGCTTCTACACAGAGTGCTACTGAATATGCCCTGCATGGTTTATGCTAGGAAGAAATATTGAGTCTGTCATGACAAATTACCAAAAAGCAAAATATTATTAAAACATTTTTATTTCAGAAAATATTCCATCTGTATTCTATCTAGCCTTCAACCAGGCCAGCAAATACAGTGACAGGTTGAGGGGGAAAGAAAGTTTAGACAGCTGGTGTTGAAGTATTAAAGACAAAAGAACCATGGTTCTACATGATGCAAATGAATGAGAGAGTGACTGTAAAATGTAACTAGAGAAATATCCATGCTCTTAGAAACCTCAGGCAGAATGTTACATATCAGAAAGTTATAAACATGTGTTTGAAACCAAAAAATGTTAGCTAGCTGAAGTATTCTAATTCTGTGAAAAGCCCTACCTCAATCAGATATCTGAGATAAAGATGGAAGTACCAAACCCAAAATGAGTTACAAAGGCACTCAGAGCATATCAAACCCTGACAAGACTGCTGGCACTCAGAGCATATCAAACCCTGACAAGACTTCTATGAATGCTACTAGTAACTAGTCCAATAAGGGACACTGGAAAAAACTCAAATGTTTTAATTATTTTTCTGACTGTTTTTTTCTCTACAGGTTATTCTGTAGTGAGATTAACCAGCTGTGACTATGAAGTGAGTTTGCCCAAGTGGTGTTGTGAATGCAGCTATATCTAAATGCAGATAAGTGAGTGATTTGTTTTTCTTTAATTTTAAATATACTTCATAAATTATGTTTCTTTCTGTTAGAAACTGATTAAATACCTTAATTGGGGCTTTAAAAAAAGAATCTAATGAACTGTGCAGAAAGTTTTAAAACATATGTATAAAGCGTCTTTATTGCATCCAAGAATGTTAAATATTTCATTAAACATTTTGTAATCATACTATGATATTTAGAGAGAGAACTTTTTTCTCTCTTTGGAGGAGTAATGATTATAGTATGTGAAGGTTTTGAAACACTATAAGATATACCAAAACTCTACTTAATGCAAAGGTTAAAAGCTGATAATTTATTAAAAAATATCCAAAATAATAAGCACTTTCATCTTGTGAATATAGACTTCATCAGATAAAACAACACACCTCACAATATTAAATACCCTTTCAATTTCCTATCCCACTCAGCTTAACTAATTAGTTGATTAATTACCAAAAAACAAATAGTCCCTCTTAAAATAATAACCTTAAAACTAGTACACATTGCAACTCTATAAACACAACACATGTTTTATGTGTATTAAAAATACACTTAAACTAAAATCTGTTCACAATATCTTTCTTAAAAATACAAAAAAATATATTGTCAACATCTTTAAATGGAAGCTGCTGTCTCATTTAAAATGGGTTTAAGGGACACCTTTTCATTTAAACCAGGGGGTAACATGCTGTTCAGCTTCAACTGCCATATCAATTCATTCTTCATTAATAAACCTTTCCAGTCACCACCTCTAGGATTATTTTGATATTTTCTAAAATGCCAAATGTGAATTGGGTGAAATTAACACATATAGTGGAATGTTTAGACAGGGCACTAGTCTCCCTTTTTGTAGTGATGTCATAGACATGTTCATATATTCTAGTTTTCAATGCTCTCTCCATCCTCCCTATACAGAAGCCAGGACAAGCATCACACTTTGCTAAATAAATTATTCTACTAATGCCACAATTCCCATTTTGAAAAATAACCCTACTCCCTAACGTGTTATCTAAAATCAAACTGTGTTCCCTTGTTATAAAAGAACATTGATTACACCTGCCACATGGGCCAGTCCCCTTAATCAAGGATGTAGGGTAACTTCCACTATTTTTAAAAAGCTGTTTAAAAATTTTCCCGGTTTTATAGGTAGACTGGTTCTTCTCCTAACAAGTCATATAGTTCCTTATTCACCTTAAAATTATTCCAATTTCTTTTGACAATTGATCTAGTGTCCCTAGAATATTCGTTATACTTAAGCATCAGTGCTTTCTCATACACAGCTAGAGAGTTCAGATCTCTGCTGAGTGGCCAAGCCAAGACCTCCAGCACCCTCTCTGTCCAACCAGTGCTTCATGTCCCTGCCCAAGTAGCTCACCCACCCACTCTTTGAGGTTTGATTTACACACACACCTGGAAAAGGCTGGCTGAGGTTTATTAGCTATGCCCCCTTTTTGCCCAGACTATAAGGTAGTTATCACTGCCACCAGCCAACTCCTTATCAGCTACTTTAAGGTCCTTAACAAAGGGTGTCCAATCTTACTGTGTAATGCTAATATTAATGCAAATGGTAGTTTGACCAAGAGCAAGGCTATTAGGAGTGGCCCACACAGTGTCACCAAATAAATATTCAAGTACTCTCAAAACTTAGATATCTCTAGACAGATCAGCCACAATGAAATGTTTAAATATATTTAATAATAAATAATAAAAGAAAAAAGCAAATAATCAGTATATAATAACAGTGATATCAGAGGTCAAAATCACAAGAAATATTTAAAACAACATTGCAGGATAGTCTCAAATAAATAAAGAAAAATATTTAAATTAAGTTTCACTATATTCCTGACTATATCTAAGAGAATTATACTATCCCTTAGCAACTTACTTCATTAGAGCAATGCAGATGTGTGATAAATGGTTCCTGTTGCTGTCAGGTCCAAGACATAATACAGAATGTCCTGTCTCTTTAACAGAGTTCTCAAATTAATATCTCAAATGTTACTGCTGGGACAGCTTGCAAATGACATCATTTCTTGTCACCTGATTCTATCCCAGGTTAAACCCCCACTGCCGGAATCAGGCAGTATTTAGCATCTACCTGTCAAAATACATAGACCTCAGATCTTTGACAGATGCTGGAAGTCAAAAAACAATTGCATTCCTTCACATTTCAAAACTAGTTATTAGTTCAGTCTGAAGACAATACAGATAGCTCCCTAGTTTTAGACATTGTGTCTCCTTGCTGTATTGCAGCTGAAAGATCCCATCTTTTATTGTGTAGCCATAAAGTAATCTGATTTCATCTATTTTTCTGAAGTTAACTTCCTGTATTCCAGTTTCCACTGTTAAAATATATACAGTTAAACAATTACAATAGTGCATGTAGATTTCTGTTCTATTCCGGTAGGGCACACTGCAGTTACATTTCAAACAGCACTTTGCAAAAACCTTTTCAACACACACTTCTGTATCAGCAGTGTGATATAGATATTAAATACAGTTCTAATACAATTGGTAATGGAAGCATCTTATATAAATCATGTTGATACACACAAATGACATATAATTATTTACAAAATTCCAGATAGCTGTGCTGGCAGTATCTCCTTTCGTGACAGCCACACCATGGTTTGTTATCAAACCCTGATAAGACTGCTGTGAATGCTACTTAGTAACTAGTCCAATAAGGGACACTGGAAAAAACTCAAATGTTTTAATTATTTTTCTGTCTTTTCTCAAATGGTTAGTCTGTAATGAGAATAACCAGTCATGACTATGAAGTGTGTTTACCAGAGTGTTGTGAATGCAGCTATATCTAAATGCAGATAAGTGACTGATTCATTTTTTAAATTTTAAAAATAGTCCATAAATTATCTTTATTTTTGTTAGTAAAATGTGTATAAATGTCTTTATTGCATTCGAGAATTGTAAATATTTGCATGAAACATTTTGTAATCATACTATGATATTTAGGGAGAGAGCTTTTTTCTCTTTTTGGAGGATATGATGATTATAGTACATGGAGGTTTTATTCCATGCAAACATGTGAATATGTGGGATGAGATCCATGTTGTTTCATTGACATTCTGACATTTCAAATTACATATGATTGAACTGAACTTACAGAACATAAAAAAAAAAATACTCCAAATTGTATCCCCCCCCCATACACACACACACACACACACACACACACACACACACCTGCTAATTATATATATCAACTCTGAGATAGTATTAAAGTAGGGAAAAGGGAACATTTCTTGCCCCCTGCCCCCATTGTACTGCAATATCAGCAAAAAGAGTTTGACATTCTATACCTTTGATTATATGATCTCAACCATATGTGTTTCAGTGTTTCAGAATGTCAATATAACAACATGCATAAGACAGAATGTCATTCAGGAAACTGAGATGAAGAAGACATGATGATGACTGTCTTCAGAATATGCTGCAATTCTGTGTGAAATTTAAACTGCATCATCATTTTGAATGTATGTGTCTGCGACAATCAGGCATGAGTGTGGCACTGAATCGAGAGAGTTGGCAACAGTTAACATGATACCCCAACCCCATGTAGAAAAAATGGGAAAAAGGGGGCTGATGATGATGATGTCTACAGCCATTAATTAATAAGAGCACAGAACAGCAGAACTAGGGACCACTGGTATATATTGTGACAGACTTATTGCATATTTTTGTATGCATCTGTAGTTGATCCATTTAAATATTTTAAAAGCACTTCATACTCGCTAGTTAGTTGTGGTGCATACACACATACACATATACTGAAGATGAACAGCAATATATTTGACAGTTGTGTCTAGGGTGTGACAGATACGATCATTCTGGACAGTTATGTAGGATCTGGGACTGATTTTTGTTTCATGTGAAGAAACACCATAAACTATGATGGAAAGAAGAACACTAGCAGTTATACAGAGATTATATAAACAGCTACGGAATCCAACAGAAACAAACAATATGTGTAGTTTATTATAATTGCAAATTAATAAAAATAGCTAATTTGTGATTACTTTGGTTCCCATTACAATAATTCCAATTACATTTTAGTGGAGACAAGACAGAATCTCTGCCTGTTTGATGATGACAGATTTTGTGGTCAGACAGAGACTTGAGCAGCATGCATAAATATACAACTTAAAGAACACAGTATAAACTTGATCCCATAATTCATATAGGGGTAGTACTATTCATAATACAAACTAACATGGGGAGTGACCATATGCAGGGTGTGGGTAATTCAAACACTTTGATTGCAGAGTTGTGCATAATTACATGTAAATGAGAAAATTCATGCAAATGATCACCATGGATCATGCAAATGCAGAAGGCCAACATGGGAGACTGATTCAGAGGTGTATAAATGGCAGTGTTGCTCACCCACACCCACCCATTTCAAACATCCTGATGTATGGAGTATACGATGGGAGCCATGTTAGGTATAGCAGCTGCAATAGTTCAACTACATGCATGCAGACCATGCATGTCCACACCACCATAAGGGACAGTGTTGATAATGCTGAGCATTATAGTCACCTGAATCAATGAAGACAAATAAAGTTTGGGACAAACTAATTTGTCCTGGTCCCACTTTCAGGTAGTGAGAGTGGGGGATAGCTTTATGAGGATAATGTTTTGAGTGTTTGGTAGGTAGGTTAGATTGCAGGGTTTGGGTTTAGTTGGTAAAGGGCTAATGAGAAGGGGAGCTTAGAGGAAGTGATGTAGGGGAAGGAGGGAGGGACTTAGACTAGTGTTAAATGGTAGTGCTTAGAGGAAGTAGGCACATTTTGGTGTGAGCTGGTGTTGGTGTTGCAGCTAACCCACATCCAGATGACCTTGTAGGTATCACAGAGTCAGGTAGGCCTTGGATGGCATGTGTGGTGAGAGGATCTGTGGTTAAGGCTAGATATGTATGTATAGTGTTTTTTTTCTCTTCTGCTAGGTTGATACTGGGAGTGTGGGGAGCGATGGTTGTGATCGGGGATAAGATAAGGAGCTCAGAGATGGGGCAGGAGTTTTCCATTTTGGAGGAGCCGTGAGCTGTGGATGTGTGGTGCACGGCATGGCTGGAGTGTGGTACTTGGCTTATCTGGTGGTGTGTGTGGCTGTTTGGCTTCTTGGTTCCCCGGTGGACTGGTGGTGCGCAGTTGGTGCTGAGGTTAGTCGTTGTGGTCCAGTGTTACTTCAGTGGCTCTCCTTTCCTGGTTTGTAGCTCTGCTAATCCAAAGGGGGTTGGTAGGGAAATGCAAGGGTTTGGGCCTGATGATTTGCAGCCTCGTGGATGCCCTGGTGGTGGTGTTTGGCGGTTATGGCGGGTTGCCTTAGAGGTAGAGCCATCGATGGTAGTGTAGTGGTTTGGGCTGCTCTTTTCCATGCCCTGGTGGGTTTGTGCAGCTGTGTTGGTCCTCATTGCAGTGTTTCTGGTCAGTTAATGGCTCCTGTTAAGGTAGGCTGGGAACATCCTCGCATGGCCATTGTCTTCGCCCATGCACATTGGGGGCAATGGTGGTTGCACTCCATCGGAATGATTTCCCTTTCATACAGGGAGGGTGCATGGGAGGCCAGCGTATGGGGACGGTACTATACAAAAAAAAAAAAAAAAAAAAAAGTAAAACAGAAATCTTGCAACAATACAGTTAAGAGGCCCATTTAGTGGTGTGGCAGTAACAGCAGAGGGCTGAGTGGTAGATTGCTGTGGCTAGGAGTGCGGGGGTCCTGGCACACCACTCACTGTACAGATTTTACAGAATGTATGGATTTTGCCTCATAGTCTCGGCGTGGTCCTCCGGAAAGCTGTACCTTTCTGGCAGTTAGCTGTGGATTGCAGCTATTAAAGAATGACAAACATTCGAGTTAAGATTCCACATCCTACGTGAATTAATACTAATGCAAAGACACTTATTCAATCGGTTTTCCAACTTTGTAAGAGCTGTAGTTAAAATCTGTCCCTATTGGTCCTCCCATCATTTTAGGCTTCATCCAGAGTTCTGGCTCTCAGAGGTTGAAAGGTGGGTCTGGGGTTCAAGACTTGCAAGAGATGGTTGTGTGGAGGCATTATGGCAGTGAAGGGGGAGACAGCAGCAAAATGGTGTAATGGTACATTATTCTGATTACAGTGTGTAGGGTCCTGAGTTTGATACTTGGCAGAGCTGATTTTCCAAGAGATTTCAACACTCAATACAGGCTGCTGTTGATTGTGGATAGTTACAGTACAATGGGATTTTTTTCCCCCACAAGCTAAAGGGTAGAGTAGGTTAAGTGTATGCAATAAGGAATGTAGGGCAATGCAACTAAGGGGGTTAGGGATGGGATAGGTGGGCTAGGGTATTTCAGGCTGAGGAGTGGTATTAATGAATGTGTTGTTTCTCTTCTTATAGATGGTTAACTTACCGGGACTACGACAGCAATGGCAAGCTATTGTGGCTCAGGCTGAGGAATTATTTCAGGATGTGTCAACATCCGAGGCATTAACAGAGCATGAGCAGGCACCAGGGCAGAAGAAGCTATGTTCCACGTTGAGAACCCCAGCCCGGGGGAAAAGGCAGAGGACAGCGAAGCAGGGGGTCACAGTGGAGGCATCGGCACCCAGCTCATCTTAGGACGGAGGTTCAGGTAATGGTTTTGCCTCATCAGTTCTGGCTGGGGGAGTGAGGAGTGAGGATCTTGGGGGGAGTGGAGATGAAGGGGAACTCTTAGGTGGGGATGTCTGGAGAGGATGGCATGCAATAGAGGGTGCACAGAGGGGGCAACAGAGGTATCAGGGTACATTGGTGTGGATCCGACTGGAATTAGTGTAGGGTCAGGGGATAGTTTGGCTTTAGGCTTGGATGTAGGCCTTGAATTTGGGCTGCGACTGGGGGACTGGTTAACCACCCAAGGCTTGCGACAAGAGGCAGGAACTGTCTTTTTGACTCTGCATATTCCAGGGTCGGTGAAGGAAAAAATATGTAAAGATGAATATGTTGATGTATTTGAGTTGATTGATGTGAAAGGGGTGCAGCGGTTAGTGGAGGTGGAGTCGGCTAATAGTAAGGACTTGTTAGCAGCATTAGCAGCTTTGTGGAGGAAAATGGTTGGTAAAATTCACCCTAAGACATAGGATAATTGGGTGGTAGGCTTTATTTACTATATGGCAGTGCAGCTGGAGAAAGACGGGTCATTGGCCTTGCCACGTCTGGGTTATTTCCTTACCATTCGGGAGATGCAAAGGTTAAGGCCAGGGAACGTGTGGCTCTGGTACAATCAGCGTTTCTGCAAATGGAAGGCTGTGGACCATTCGCTACGTTGGGAGGTGCATCATCCAGATATATGGTTAGCCACAATGAGGAATAGTTTAGGTGGTTTTAGCAGAAGAGTAAGTGGGGGAGATGGAGTCGGTGTGTTTTGGTCTTTCAATAGTGGCTCTTGTTCTTGGGTACGGTGCAAATTTGCACACACTTGCTCAAGATGTGGAGGGAGTCATTTGGCCATTTTTGTGGTCGCCACACCCCTCCCATGTTGAATTCCAATGTTATGGCTCGGGAGGGAAGATTTCCCTCCATGCAAGGATTTCAAGACGTACAAGGTAGGGGTAAATTTTGTGGGTCCCAGGGAAGTAGGTTCTTTAGAGGGAATAGTGGAAGGGGCACCTTTCCCCATTAAGGTGGAGGTGCTGTGGGGCATGCTCCAGCAGTTTCCTGGCCTCGCAATTAAGAATGAGATATTACAGGGGTTTCAGCGGGGATTTCCTATTAAGTCTAGTATGGGGCAAAGTGGGGGGGCTTTTAAGAACCTGTGGTCAGTGCGAGGTAAAGAGGACATATTGGTGGGTTTGGTGGAGAAGGAGCGGCAGATGGGGCAGTTATTGGGTCCTTTCAACAGTCTGCCCTTCAGTTGTTACAAGGTGTC
The DNA here is from genome assembly GCF_019279795.1 of Protopterus annectens. Taxonomy (NCBI): domain Eukaryota; kingdom Metazoa; phylum Chordata; order Ceratodontiformes; family Protopteridae; genus Protopterus; species Protopterus annectens. The sequence continues at coordinate 1,817,598,437 of NC_056735.1, forward strand.
GCCCCTAGGGTTAGTGCCGAAGAAACGAGCTGGAGAATTTAGATTGATACATCACTTGTCTCATCCAGAAGGGGGTTAAGTTAATAATTTTATTGCAAAGGAGGAGGGCAGGGTGCATATGCATCCTTAGATGATGCCGTCAAGGTGATTAAGGAATTTAGGAGCCATGACTGATAAAAGTTGACATTGAATCTGCCTTTCACTTGTTGCCAATCAGGCCAGAGGATTGGCCATTGCTGGGGATGATGGTAGATGACAAGTACTATTTTGACAAAGCTGTGCAGATGGGTTTTTCAGTGGCATGTGCGAAGTTTGAGAAATTCACTATGGTATTACACTGGGTATGGCACCAGAGGGTGGGAACGCAGAAGGCAGTTCACTATTTAGATGATTTTCTAATAGTGGGTGAAAGATGGGCAGGGGCCCAGGAATGGATGCAGGAGTTTATACACATGTGCAAGGAGTTGGGGGTACCGTTGGCCCAACATAAGATGGAAGGTCCGGCGTGAGCGTTGGAATTTTTGAGATTAATGGTAGATGCAGAGCGGGGACTGTTTTGTCTGCCTGAGGATATGATAGAGAGACTTAGGACAGCTATAGGGTTGGTACTGGACAAGGATAAGTTACGGATTCAAACAGTCATGGAGTTGTTTGGGCTTTTGAATTTCACCTGTTGAGCAGTACAACTGGAGCACCCCTTTTGTAGGTCGGTGGCGTTTATGTTGAAATGGTGCAGGAGTAAACATCATTGGGTTAGGGTGACCAAGTTGATGTGGGAGGATTTGTTGTTGTGGGCTTATTTTTTTGTGACATTTTAATGGGATTTCCTTTTGGCATTCAGACTGGGTGGGGCAGGAGGAACTTCAGTTATTTACAGATGCAGCTGGGGGCATTGGTATGGGGGCCTACTTTGGAGGACAGTGGTTTGCAGCTAAATGGCCTCCAGCTTGGAAAGAAGAATGCAGGCATGATGTGGCCTTTCTAGAGTTGATGCCTATATGGGTAGCTTCTGTAGTGTGGAAGGATCATTTACAGGACAAACGAATAATTTTTCATTCTGACAATATGGCTGTTGTGAGGGTTTTACAAAAGAATATGGCTAAGTCAGAATTGTTATTGTTGGTATTACGTAAATTTGTTTTGCAGAGTCTGTTAATAAACTTTTCATTTACAGCAGTGCATGTACCTGGTGTAAAGAATGATATTGCTGATAGCTTGTCCTGATTTCAGTTTTACAAGTTTCAGCTGTTGTCTCCAGGGGCAGAGGAAGTACTGGAAATCTTGCCAGAAGAGGTGTGGAACTTTGGGTTGAGGTAGCCAGGAGGTTGGTGTGTCATTATTGGGCTCTCTCTACAAGGAAGGCTTATGGTAGGGCACTTTGTAATTTGGTCAGTTTGTTCTACAGTTGCCAGAAGAGGAAGGGGTATGGTCAGAGGAATTTTTGTTGCATTACTTAGCCTGAGCTTGGGGACCAGATAAGGCATTGCAGACTGTCAGGGTGGATTTGGCTGCTATTAGTATTTTCACTAGGGTATATGGATTGCATGATTTTACAAAGTCATGGGCAGTAGGGCGACTGTTAAAGGGATGGGGGAGAGTGGTTGGGGGATGGGGGGATATGTGTTGGCCAGTGATGAGGGCGTTATTGAAAGTTTTGTTGAAAGGGCTAGCATTATATCAAGGTGGTTCTTTGGATTATGTTATGTGGGGCACATTGTGTGTATGGTTATATTTTGGTGCTTTCCGTGTTTCAGAGTTATTAGGTTCGTTATGTTGGAAGGACGTAATCATAGGTGATGGGGAGATTACTATTGGTTTATGAAAGAGTAAGACAGATCAACTGGGTAAAGGTTCACTGGTGGTGCTTAAGCCTGATAGGAATTTTAGCCTTTGTCCAGTAAGATGGGCCAAGCATTTCAGGAGGAGGCGGATGGGGAATTTATCTGAGCTGATTTTTTGCTTGGCGGATGGGAAGGTTGTGACAAGTAGTAGATTCATACAATTACTTAGGAGGGTTTTCCATTGCATGGGATTTCCAGCAGATAGGTTTGCAGCTCACTCCTTTTGAATTGGCAGGGCTACAGATTTAGCTAGAGAGGGCAGTTCCATTGAAGTGATTAAGAGAGTGGGGAGGTGGTCTTCAAATGCATTTTTATCATATATTAGATAAAGTTGTAGGTTTGATTAATGATTTTCTTTTCTTCTTTGCTAGGGAAAGCAGATTGTCATCCTGGGGTACTCGTATATCCACTGGGCAGGGAAACATGCATTGGTTAGGAAGGATAATGAAAATTTGGGTTTGCCCATTTAGGATGGTAAGTGACTTGGCATGGTGTTGGGGTCTTAGGTGAGATAGGTTGATGCATGAGTTTGAGCAGGTAAATTGAGGGTGGGGTGTCCTAGAATATTAGTGATTCATTTGAGAGGCAATGATCTTGGAATTCTTTCTAAGGAGCAATTAGTAGATATTATTCTACAGGATTTGTTGAGGTTGCAGACATTGTACCTGGGGATGGATATTGTTTGGTCAGAATTCCTCGTTTGTGTTGGAGGAATGCTTATAGTTATAGGGCTGGTGAGTGGGTCAGGAGGTTTAACCAGTGATTGGCAAGGCAATTAAGAATTTTGGGGATGCATACTGCTGAACATAGAGATTTTTTGGATGGTGATGTTGTTTGGTATTGAGCGGATGGGGTGCATTTGAATGAGGTGGCGCTGGATTTGTTTAACCTTCACTTGAAGTTGTTTTTAGAAGGTATGGTTGAGGCTATGGTTTAGAAAGAGGAACAGCCTAGGAGCAGGCTGGTGGCAGAAAAGAGGGGCAGGATTGTCCTCGTCTGTTCCCCCTCTATGGAAGGTGGTCATGCATTGCATGGGGGAGTGAGTGAGCTACTGGATGCTACTTGAATAAAGGATGGTTAATGGTTGATTTGGCATGAGGTGAGCAAGTACGATGTCTATTTGAGGTTGATGGGTGAGTAGGTACGCTGCCCTGGTGGAGAAAGTAACAGGGTGAGTAGGTACGCTGCCCTGAGTTATAAATTGTCCAGGGTGAGTAGGTACGCTGCCCTGAAATCAATATTGATGAAAATAATTGCTGTTTCTGTTGTGAATAAAGTTTATTATTCAATATTATTCAATAAAGGTCGTCAAATGGCTTTATGTGTTTGGTGTGATTTATTAAGGGGGGCCAAGACAAATGAAGTCTGGGACAAACTAATTTGTCCTGGTCCCAGTTTCAGGTAGTGAGGGTGGGGGGATAGCTTTAGGAGGATAATGTTTTGAGTGTTTGCTAGGTAGGTTAGATTGCAGGGTTTGGGTTTAGTTGGTACAGGGTTAATGAGAAGAAGAGCTTAGGGGAAGTGATGTAGGGGAGGGAGGAAATTAGAGTAGTGTAAGTGGTAGGGTTTAGAGGAAGTAGGCACATTTTGGCATGAGTTGGTGTCCCACCCACCCGACCTTTGATTCGGGGTGGATTTTGGGAGTTTAAGGTGGACAAGAGGGAAAGGATTGTCCTCTTCTGTTCCCCCTCTAAGGAAGGTTGTCATGCATTGCATGGGGGAGTGAGTGAGCTGCTGGACACGGACACTACTTGAATAAAGGAGAATCCATTGGTTAATGGTTGATTTGGCATGAGGTGACCAGGTATGCTGCCTATTTGAGGTTGGTGGGTGAGTAGGTACGCTGCCCTGGTGGAGAAGGTAACAGGCTGAGTAGGTGTGCTGCCCTGAGGTATGAATCATCTGGGGTGAGTAGGTACACTGCCCTGAGATCATTATTGATGAAGATAATTGTTGTTTCTGTTGTGAATAAAGTTTATTATTCAATAATATTCAATAAAGGTCGTCAAATGGCTTTATGTGTCTGGTGTGATTTATTAAGGGGGGGGCCAGGACAAAACAGATGGTGACTGACATGTCATCACCTAACAGGCCATCAGATATCTGATTGCTTCAGAATGGATAGGGATATATTATGGGACCTATTTAAACTATGTCACCCATGACTGGAATAGAGGGAATGGTATGCATGGCATGCATTGTACAAGACTGCATATTGCACTGATAGCCTGCAAACCACTGATTTCACTTATGATGCTATTAATGTCCTATCAGATCCAGAAGCACAGAAATACATTAATAGGAAAGGTAATAGTCTCTGAATTGCCATACAGTCTGTAATGCTTATGGTATTGTATGCAATGTGCCTATGCACCATGTGGGCAGTTCACATGATGTACACATCTGTCACAAGTTCAACCTATAGCAATAATTACTGCAGTGTGACTTACCATAGGGTCAGCTGTTTGGTGGTTACATATTCATTGCAGACAGAATGGCCCATAGAGACAATAACAATGCATGCAAAGAGCAGGACACATATAATGTCACTTTTGTGTTGCAGGCTATTCCAGATATACCCTTGAAAAGTTGATGATGGTCCCCTTTCACACTGAACAAACCACAACGCATGCTGAAGCTAGCAACATTGTGGAATGGATATTTACATGTTTAAAAGGTAGTCTTCTAATTAGGCATCTGCACTGGGGGCTAGTGAAAAAATCCAAAGGCCACTGTAATAGATGCAAAAAAAGTCTTAATTCCCCTTTATTCCTATCTCATCAACCCTACTATTGAATATAATGCAGTTTTGGCATGTATTTGTCTAAAAATATCACTCATCTTGAGAGACCTCAAAGTTTCATAACTAAAAAGATCAGTGGCCTCAAAAATAATAGTTATCAGGACAGACTGTCAGCCCTTTTCTACACTCAGTCTCTTATAAACTCCTTTGTGCATATGTGTGTCTAGCCTTTCAAAATATGAACAAACCAAACATTTCTGACCCCCTATTCTTTCACAGAGCAAATGGATCCTCAAATACCCTGTTAAGGTAATTAATCCTTCATCTGTAGATAAATAAGAGACATCATTGTGATAAATATATCCCATTGTGTCCTTCACTTCTGGAATAAACTTTCACTAACTGTTAAGCAGAGTAGCACCCCTGATACCTTCAAGGTAAACCTAGATAACTGAATGGACAACCTAAGATTGTCTCAGCCGTCTAACTTGTATTGCCCTCCTTGAGAATAAAGGGAACTCCAGAATAGGGATTTTGGCTAGGACTATAATAGTCTGTAGATTGATTGCCCACTGCTTACCTATGAGTGTTTCAAGCCAAATAATTTGTAGTGTGTGCAGTGCTACAAAGTATAGATTTGTGAAGCTGATGGTGCAACCGGAAAACTCCATGCAAAGACATGCCATATGTGAAGCAGCAGTAGCAGGACAGGGTGGTGATACTGGGGAACACAATACAGTAGTGCCTTGCCAAGCAATGTGTTGAGTACATTACAACAACAGCAAAACAATGGCATTTGTTCCACAGTTATGGGCTATGATACAGCACAGAATAGTATGATGCATGCTATAGCACTCAAACTATGTACAGCTGTATGTTGGTTTGTCCACACTGTGCATTACATATCAATATACCTAAAGAGGTTAGGATAATAACAGAGCACAGTCATCATCACTTGTGCAGGTTTGATGGATGCAGTGATAGTTGGCTGCAATACTGCAATGTGAGGAAGGGTAATGGGAGGTGTGGTTGGTAGCTTTACAGTCTGGATTTTTTTTGTGTCAGGGACCACATCCTCCAGTGCTGCTATGTGATCTTTGCCAGCATCGATTCTGCTAGTTATCTGAGATCACATCCTCCAAAGATGGAGGTTAGGAGGCCACATCATGTCCATTTATAGTAACTACTATGTTGGCAGCTGTATTGGAGCGAGATCCATCCTTTGACAACAATCAACAATTCACTATCCTACCCTCTCCTTGACAGGATTTACAGGAATTGTAGGTGTGCACTAGGTGCATTACTAGCGCAACTCTTTGTCCTTCTCTCTCCAGTGCTTCATGCCCACAGAACGTTTACATCAACTGAAGTAAATTCCAAGCATATGTTTGAAAGTGGTCTTCCACAAGATAGTGATGGCAGTAGCATGGAATACTTAGTGAAATGGTAATACAAATCAGGTCAAATAGCACCAATGTCTCTTACTGGCATCCTCAGTGCAGTGCACTAATGAACATGAGACATGCATATACTGCTAAGTATGAGGAATCTGAAATTTATACTGATACAGCAGGCCTGGGAACATATGTAGCAGTGTGGTGCAACACAGCATTGTGTAACATATTATTCAAAATCGTATTTCTAAGCACACAGATCTACCATATAAGAGACGTATTTTCCTTTTCTTCCAGCACAGGGACTTCACAGAGCTCCTGCTGGGGCATTACAATGATTTGACCTGGCATGGATTCTGTTCTGTTCTCTTAACTGTTGTCCACCTATGCTTAGTAATACTTCATTTGTTTCCTGCTGCTGAAGTGCATAAAAATGACTGACTGCCACAGTAGAAAGGAACAACTTTCTAGACAGAGGGATGCATATCCATTGTATTGCTTTCTAGTGTTCATGTCCTAGGTGTGTCCTATCAATTTCTTCACACTGTGTCTCCTCAATGGAAGTACAATAGAGGCAGAAGAGAAGGTGAAGTTGCTTTCACCATAGTTTCTGTCAGCCACTGCAGCTGATGTCCTGCCTATGAGCCTCCTGAAGGGGGGTGATTGTTCCTCTGCTGGAGGTGATCTGGGAGGTCCCTGGTGCCTTCTGCGTTTGTATATCAAGAGAGGAATGAAAGTTTCACTGGTAATAATGGTTGGAGAGCTCATCTGTGGTAACCTAGCAGTAGGTACAGAGATTGTCAGCTGCTGAGCTATACAGGAAGTTGGATGCCCATGTTATGAACATTGACTGAGTTAGACAATCATTCAGAACATCAGGCCCCAGGGTAGCAACTTCCATATGACTCTGATCACCCTGGTGCTTGATGTCTGGGTATACTGTCTTCTGGGATGGCATGGCCATCACCCATGCCTTGATCATTGTCCAGTCCTCCCATCACCAGTTATCTATCATCTGTCTGTATATATATCCCATCCAGTATTCTCCCAAACTATTATGTGTACACCACTCCTATGTGTTTATGTTTGCTTTCCTAGTTTATTTGTCTGCCCTTGCTACCAGTTCTTCCCTTTATTGCATCCAAATTCATCCCCCAATAATTTCCCATCTACTTCTCTCATTTAATAAACATAAGACTGTATCTGCACAAAAAGTACCCCTCCTTCTTCCACCATCCATTCAACATTGGACACTCGTGTGTTTTTCTTCCACTTACTGCACTCCCCTTTCGTACTTTCTTACTGTCCCTTTTCCTCCCCATTTATATGATGAACAGGATAGCCACTGTGGTGTGCACACCATTTTGGTGTTCCTGTTGGCCACTGTGATTTAACATTCTGCCCTACCTTTTGCTTTGTATCTCTGGCTGCCAGGATCCACCACAGCACTGTGCATAGCCACTTCTACTCCTTTGGGTACCAAGAGAAGCCTTTATCATGATATCACACATACCTCCTACTCATATCATGATATCACACATGCCTCCTGCTCATATCATGATATCACACATGCCACCTACTCATATCATGATATCACACATAGCACCTACAAATATCATGATATCACACATGCCTCCTACTCATAGTGTAATAGCACTGGTCCTGTGGTATAACATAGGGCTGCTATTTGAGTTAGACACACTGGAACTATCCCTTGCCTGTTACATCCATCATTAATTATTTGGGCACATTACATGGTGAACCCCCCCCCCCCCATAATTAGTGTTGTGCAGGCTTGTTGTGCTACTCCAAGAATCCCTGCCCAAGTCTGTGTTGGCATATAGGCAATGCATAACAGGGTGTCTGAAAGAGCCAAGAAGCCTTTAAAACAATATACTTCCATTTTAATTTAATATATTTATATCTCCTGTTATATAACACTCATTTCATGAAGTCCTTATTTTGTGAATTTTATGTAAAATTAAGTTTGTTTCTCTGAAACTGCTAGTATCAGCTTTGAAAATAGGCACCTTCTTTTAAGCATGCTGTCAAAATGATTGAATTCCATGTTTATTTCAGTATAGACTGAGCAAAAGCTGATAATTAGATTGACAAACGTTCCAGATTTTAAAACTCTGAAAAAAGGAATGGTACAGATTAGTTTGTGTTATGAAGTGGGGATAGGTTACTCAGTGGGAAAAAAATATGTTATGTAATGTATTAAATCATACTAATAGACTGCACATTTGCCAACTATCTCACAATTAAAATAAAATCCCCACCAGGAAACTTGTTAAACATTTTTTTTTTATTTTGTAATTTGTAAAAGGGATCCTTTTAAAAGTGCTAGCAGTGTTCAGACGTTTGCCACCACCTAAGCTGCACCTATTCTGGCTACATAGAAATGTCCATCTGTGTTCTGTACCAAAATAGGACTTATTCAGATATAACTAATTGTAACCAAGTGCATATTAACTATATACCTATAGCTGCTGGAATTACATAATTGTTATTCTGTAACTATGTGCAAAGACAAAAAAGGGTAAAGAGTCAGATGAATGGATAGAGACACAGAGACAGAGATAGAAAGCATAAGATGTTTCAGAATTGTATAAAAAAACATTCACAATGTAAAAGCTGTGAATTCACAGTTATCCACATTCTGCAGTGACAGTCCAACATGTACTCCTAAACAATGTAAGCATTGTTTCTTGAAACTTAGTAACATTTAACTTCATACATGTTATTTATATTTATGCCCAAAGACACAAATTAATTTCTTCTAACATATTTTGACATTTAAGTAGTGTGCAGCTTTTTAACTCTTTCATGCTTTCAGAATTCCAGTGTTTATGATGTATTTGGCAAATCGTATGGAGGTGTCACTGATGCCATTTATTACACACACACACACACATGTAACAGTGTCGCTAACTCTATGATTATGACTAACAACATCAGGATATTTGGTTTTAATTTGTCTAGTAAAGACCTATGACCTAAATGAGAAACATTTTGTTGATTTCTTTTACCTGTCTGTATGCTTATATTTTTCTAGGTTTACTATCATAATGTTGAATGGCAAAATGTATTTTACTCATAACATTGACTTTATTTGTCAAATTTGGTAATACCAATAAGGCGACATGTCAAAAATGGAAACTGCAATGGTCGACATTTGCAATAATTCAGAATTACTGTAAAGCAGTGAGAGTGTAACCAATGACCCCTGCACTTCAGTTACACTTAATCTTCATCTGTGTCCACATCTATAAGGTTTATGTTAGATGTTCCAGTGTCTGGACACTCAAACATCAAACAAAGACACACACAAATACAAAAATCTACACTGGATTATGTTTTTGCAACAGCCCTGCACCCCCCAAACCCCATGAAAATTATATATACCAACTCCAAGATCACACTACAGTGAGGAAAAGGGTAAATTTCCCAGTCCTGACTGTACCATGATCTCCATCCATAACGTCGGCTTCATATTAACGAATGGAGACTTACTTTCATTAACATGACGTCAGAATATTTCAGTTCAGCATTATGAAATGATCAAACAATGTATTCAACCAAACCATGTTCGATTAACTGCCATCCTACACTATGATAGTAAACTATGTTTCTATTCTGCTCAATGGATGCATAACTAAACAACCATTATTTTAGAGTGGAGTAGTTTTGCTTATTTGATTTTTTTTAACAAGTCAATGAAATCTTGTTAGCATATTCACACAGAGAGTTGTTTAATTGTATGTCTTTGACATGATACCTACAGGTGATACTTTAATCAGCCTTCTGTTAGTAATGAACAACTGTGCCCAGATGGCAGCCACAGTATAAGCACTGATGCCATCTTTACACAGATATTTATATAGATACCTACAATACTGTAAGTTGTGCTGTAGTTTCACTCTGCAGTCCCACATTAATACACATAATATCTCCTAGGCTGACTATAAAAAACTACTACCCACTACATAACTACATCATATCCTCCACCACCACACCATACACATGCATATACATTGCACACTTGCATTAAGCAAAGGCTGGAACAGATTTATATCAATGTACACACTTCATAGCCTTATCTTATCTTGCTTTACTTTTGATTACTAGACCTAATTAAAAGTTTCTTTTGCATTTGCGAATTTGTATGTTTTATCCTCTGAATTTCCAATCATGGACCTAGCTAAAGGAATGCCAGTTACCACATCAATGCCCGAAGCATCAAGATCAGAATTTCAACCAGTGATCACTCTTCATAATTCCAGTGCTATTATCGTTACTGACACAAGTAAATCCCTTTATTCAAGATGCAGCAATCCATCTGCTTGGTTGTTATTGCCACCAGCACAACAAATTGAGAGGTGCAGCCATTTACATCACTGTCAGGTGCCAATTGCTGCTCCTCCAAGATCAGCTCTCTGACATACGGAGGCATTACTGATCTCACTGAGGGTTAATGTCTCCTATAACTTGCTCTAGAAAGCAAACTGTTTAAAATACCTCTTAGTCAAAGCACACATACCAGCTGCATTTGCATGGTTGGACTTCACAGTTCACTGCAGACTTATTTTATTTTGTGGTTTCAGTGTTGATTGGATCTGCTTCACTAAAGCATTGCTTCATCCATTATGAAACTTAGTGACATATTCAAAATTATCTTTATTATTGCCCATAAACCTCTATTTATACTAACATTTGTATTATTATATTTGTACAAGAACAGGGTCACAGACAGTTAATATTCAGGTGTATTTGACATGCAGTAACACTATAAATGGTATTTATAGTCATTCCACAAAGAATAACAGTGAAATGTGCAGGTCATACATGAGAGCAGTCTTGGTCTGATTCATAGAGGCCATCTGCACTCAGATGTGATAGCCTGAAATGAACTTATGCAAATAAAGGAGTAATGAGATACAAATGACAAATTATGTAGAACTTCTTATGATAATAAGCCCTCTTCCTGCCAATTTGCAGTTCATACTTGTATTTTGACTCATTTCCATGTTATCTGCTGAGGTATTATATAAGGTAAAATAGAGCATTTTCTATCTAACTTTGAATTTGGTGAAAATGTTTGCTGTTGCTGCTAACCTAGCTATTTCTCAATGTGAGCTGCTTGTCTTGACCATGCCAAAATCTTAGGTGCTTAGTGTCTCTTGGTGGCTAAGAAGGCAAAGGTACAGATAAAGAATAACTCATTTTAAAGTTGGTAACCAAGAAATTCTTGATAGATTTAGAGTGTGCAGGGATATTTTAAGGGCTTTAGTGAGTATTTATGGCCCAGAGATGGGAACTGGGAGGATGCATGGCCTTCCTATACCTGTGGATACTAAGGTATGCATAGCCCTTACTATACTTGCCACAGGAAACTTCCAGAAACAGAGTGGTGATATGTTGACTATTTTCAGGCAACTCCCTCAAGGATAGTTCAGCAGTTCCTCGATATACTCTTGGGATGTGAGGATCTGTACATCTATTTGCAAGTGTCATCTCAGGACAGAGCCTGAACCATACATGACTTTTATGGGATTTCACTTTTCCCTGGGGTGCTTGGTATGATAGATTGCACCCATGTTGCCTTTAGTGCCCCATCAGGTCCACAAAGGGAGTGATACCAAAATAGGAAATGCTACCATCCCATCAACTGCCAGATAATGTGTGATGCATGCAAGTACATTACCAATGTGTTGACCCAGTGACTTAGTGGTGCATGATTCCCATACCTCACACAAAATCTCACTCTAACACCTCTTTCTGCATGGTAGGATGTCCCATGGTCACTCTGTTGGTAAGTGGAAATTTTAGTTTTAATAATCCAGTTAATTATTTTTTGAAAAAAAGAGTTGCACAGTACTAAGCCACCCTCTCATTGTTGTGTCTTCTTCCCCTTTCTTTTCTTTTCTTTTCTTTTCTGTTCTTTTCTTTTCTTGTTTTTGCCAGGTGATGCAGGCTGTCACCTTGAGCCATGGCTCATGACAGCTGTTTGGAACCCTACGGGAGCTGCCAAAGAAAGGAACTGTCCCAGTTTTCATTACCTGGATGAGTCCGGGGGTCCTTGTCAGTATGATCCTGCTACTACATGCACAGTGTTTACCACGTAATATTCTGCACAACCTGATCATGCACCAGTCTAGTAGTGAACTGTCCCATGATGTCATTGCAGGTCCCATTGCAGGTCCTACCATGATTGATGATAGTCCTGTTGGCCAGCAGGCAACAGTAGTAAGGGACCCCATATGGCAGACTTGTGCACAGAATACAGCTGTACAGGAAAAGAGGTGGCTTCTAGTCCACAGCAATGGACCATGACATTCAGGTTAGTGTTTCCCGCATTTAAATAAAGCACATAGAGTGTAATTGATGCATGCAGTTTAATATGTGGGCTGTGCTGTGTGGTGCATGACCTATTGTCATTGTTCAATACCTTTATCTTTAATTATTTTTTCTATCATACAGTTCTTCATTTAGTTTATATATTTACTGTTTCAAAGAGTTATGCCTGGCTTTTCTCTAAGATCTGTGCAGTGATTAGAATTGGCACCATGTATGGGCCGAGTAAATTTTGTACTGTATTGCTCCATATGTTTTGTTTAGAGACTGCAGTTAGGTATGCATGTACTGCTCCTGCTGGAACATTCATTAACTGTAAGCTGCTATTACACTATTTGACTGAATTAATGGATGAAATTCTATGTTTTTAAAGATTTGCTTATGCTGTATTCTAACTTGCATAGGTTCATAGGTTGGTACTAGGCTACTGGCCATAGGGCCTATACAAGCCTAGCCATAACAATTCCCTGGCTATTTCTTCCCACACTATTTACTTCACTGGACCCGTCTAGCAGGGTGACTGACGTGATCCCCAGGGTGAATTTCCTTTCTCCTATCCAATCGTCAAGGCTCCTTTTGAAGAGGCACTCTGCTTGACATGTATGGGCAGTCTATTCCAGAGTCTGGTGAGTGTCTGGGTCAGGAACCTATCCCTCCAGCATGTTTTGTTTATTGTGATGACAAGGTTTAGATCCCTGGAGCATGTGGCTCTGAGGATTGGGATTTCTTTAAGTGTAGCATGTCCAACAGCTCTGGGTTTGACATGGCCTTGTAGGTTAAGCAGAGATCGCCTCTGAGTAGAGAATATGCAACAGAGTATAGCTGGAAATTTTTAAGGCAGTCAGCATAGGGCATCTGCTTTAGGCCTGTGATTCTTTTAGTGAGGTATTTCTGCTGTCTTTCCAGTTGTTGCAGATGTCTTGAGAGGTACATAACAAATGGGGCATTGTATTCTATAATGGGTCTAATGAGGGATGAGTACAGTGGGACAATGGCCTCCTTTTTTCTGGATGAAAAACCCTTAGTGATGAGGTGTGCCACATAGAAGGATTTCCTGACTGTTGTGGCGATATGGTTATTAAAGGTGAGACCACTGTCCACCTGTGTCCCCAAGTCTCTTATCACACTTTCAGTGTTTAGTGTACTGCCACCTATGTGGCAATTCACGGGTACATGTTTTTTCCCAAAGGGGATAACTATACATTTCTTGGCATTGAGCTTGAGCCCATGGCTCTGGCACCAAGCATCTGTTTCTGTAAAGTCCTTTTGTAGAGTATCCACATCATTTGGGGATTCAATAATGGCTCCCAGTTTGCAGTCATCTGCAAACTTTGTTAGCCAGAGTCCCTTAGTGTTGGCCTGTACTTCAGAGAAGAAGGTGCCAAATAAGACTGGTTCCAGGACTGAACCCTGAGGTACTCCACTTGTCACTTGTCTGGAGCTGGATTTGGAGTCAGCTACTTTTACAGTGTGGGTTCTGTCAGTAAGCCAGTTGGCAACCCATCAAGTGATGTAGGGATTAATGCCCAGCTTAGTAAGTTTATCTATGATTCCAGAGTGGGGGATGGTGTCAAAGGCCTTGGCGAGGTCCAGATAGGCTGTGTGGACTGCCTTACCCTCATCCACGGCTCTGGAAACTGATTCGAAGAAGTCAATCAGGTGCAGGAGACAAGATTGGCTCTTCACCAACCCAAACTGGGTGGGGTCCAGTGTTTGAAGGTTGCCAATATCATTGTTTATAAGTTCTATGATAATACGTTCCATGGCCTTGCAGATCAGGCTTGTCAGACTGATGGGGCAGTAGTTCCTGGGATCCAATGTGGATCCTCCCTTGTGGAGTGGGATAACTGTAGCTGTGTGCCACTCAGTGTGCATGAAGCCTGAGGTGAGGGTATGATTAAACATGACACTTAGGTGAGGTGCCAGTTCATTTTGTAGTTCATGTAATACACAGCCCGGGTTGTCATCTGGTCCCATGGATGCTGTATTCTTAGCTTTGGGCAGTGCGTTTTTTACCTGTGTGGCCGTTATTACTGGAATTTGGCAATCTTCCAGTATTGAGATGGGCCATTTAGGGGGTGAGATGGGGAGTGAAGTTGGCACTGAATCGATCTGCCAGGATATTGGCAATATCCTTGGGATCAGTATATTTAATGCCATTCTGTGTAGCTCAGAGCAGATCTGAGCACTGCCATTTAGATTCTTGACATAGTTATAGAATGCCTTGTGGTTGTCTTTGGAATCTTTGGCAATTTTATTTTCGTAACTAGCTTTGGAGGATTTTACGAGGGATCTCAGCTTCTTAATGAGGCTGGTAAGAGAATTTTTTGCATTGTGGGATTTTCCTCTTTTCTGCAACAGTTTCTTCCTTTTGTTGTAAAGTTTGTTTATGGCAGGAGACCACCAGATTGGCTTCCTTTTTTTGGAGGAGAGCATCTTGGTTCTATTTGGGATGGCACGATTCATGCATAAGTGGATGTGCTTGTATAGTGCCTTAGTGTAGGACTCAGCAGTCGAACTTTCATTTCCCGTCTGCATGGGTGTCATGAAGTTGTCACTTCTGACTTGAGTAGCATGAAGTTGGCTTTGGAGAAGTTTTTTATGGAGGTTTCTTTACTGGAGAGTGGGATGGGATGTGGATGTTAAGGGTGATTAGCTTGTGGTCTAACCTGACCAATGAGAGAGTGACCATAGGTGTGTTGCATCGATTTCCCATGATGGTAATTACCAGGTCTAGGATATTGGAGCCCCTGGTGGGACCATGAATTAGTTGACCCAGGGCATTGGAATTTATGAATTCCAAGAACCGTTGGGCAAAGGTGTTGGTACATGAGTAGTTTTTCCAGTTAATGGCAAAGTAGTTGAAATCAGCCAGTATTAGGGTGTTTGGTTGTATCTTAATATTTTCCAGTATGTTTTTCTCATGAGGAGCTGCCTTAGATGGGAAATTAAAATTGTATCACATTTCTTTTTTTTTTTTATGATGCAATGTTTCTCCATTATTCTGATAAATAAGAAATAATGTTGATAATGTTGTCCTCTCTGTTGAGGAACTGCACATCAGGTTAATTCATTCTATCACAGACATCACACATTGTGCCATCATAAATAATATAAATTATTATTTGTGCAGTAGTGAGTATGAAGTAGCAAAAGTGTTATTGTTATGGCAGGATTACTGTTAGTCATTTAATCATTTTTTCCAGTGTGTGTTAGGCTCTTTATAATGGATTGCACATTGACCCGCAGTGGTGGTGCTGCAGTAGCGTTGTCGCCTCATAGTAAGACGCTCTCCGGTTCGATTCTCAGCTAGAGCGTCTTCTGCGTGGAGACATGCTTGAATGGGCGTACCTTTGTTGAAGGTTGTGCGTCAGGTCTGGTAATTCGGTATGTAAAAATCAACTACCAATCATTAGCGGACCGGAGTTCCGCTGTGGCGACCCTTAACTGGGAAAAGCTGAAAGACACAACATTGTATTTCATTATTCAACTGCTCCACCCCTTGTAATGGATTTTTTTATTAACTTAGTACCAATATATATTGAATTATGACCTTTTCTTACCCTGCCCCCATTCTGCACATATGTATGTATGTATATGTGTTTAAATATGTATATATATATATATATATATATATATATATATATATATATATATATATATATATAGTTCCCCTTTATAATCTCAAAATACTGAAATCTTGAATTTCAGTATCCCGAGACCATACATAAAGGTGAATTTTTAAAATAGCAAAATTGCAAAATCGCGAATTCAAATATCTCGAATTCGTGGTTATGGCTTTACGCTTCATTACATCTGGTGTTTTCTGTGGATGGTGTATGGTGTCATGTGTGGATTTTGGTGTGATTTAAGGTGAGTGTTTTGTAAGGGTTTTGGGTGGGAATTTGAATGTATGTGAGAATGTTTGTAAGTTGTACGTGTGGTTTAGGGCAGGCAGATGAAAGTATGAGTGTGTAAGTGTTGGATGTGTTAGGGTTTGTATATGTGTGATGTGTGTGTCTATGTGTAAGGGACTGTGGAATGTTAGGGTGTGAGTTTGCTGTCTTTTCCTGTTTGTGTGATCTCAGAGTTATATATAAATAGGGGGTGCGTGGAAGGTGCAAGGGTGCTTGCCCCCCTGCTTATATGTAGTGTAGGTGTGTTGATTTGTGTTGCTGTGTTTGTGTATGCAGTGTGGGTAGGATAGGGTATGTGTTGTGTGATGTGTATATGTTTGCAATTTTGTATTTCGCTGTTTTGGGGTTTTGGTATTTTGAACGTTTGCCTTTATGGTTTTGAGATACTGAAATTCGAGATTTCAGTATTTCGAGATTATATAGGGGAATTATATATATATATATATATATATACATATATATATATATATATATACATATATATATATATATATATATATATATATATATATATATATATGTGTGAAATCTGTCATATCAAATGGTCCAAATGCTGAAATAAATTCGAACTTCGACATTTCTGACCGCACCACACATAAAAAGAATTGCTAACATGAGTCAAGAAGGGGGCAAGATTATATGATTCCGAATATCAGTGTTCAGGTTGGTCTTCAGCATTGTTTCATTCCGTATGTGGATATGCGATGTCTCATTCAACATATATATATATATATATATATATATATATATATATATATATATATATATATATATATATATACACACACACACACACACACACACACACACACACATACAATTTTTTTAAACATTTCCTTTGACTGTAAACACTGATATTAGTCTACTGAAATACATGCTGGTGAACTGATGTGAGATTTTCATTAACTGGAATCTCAACCCTGAGTTACTGTTGCCCAAACCTATCACACACAAATTCCCATAATGATATGGTGGATGATGGTGTCCATGACTGTGTAATGATAGGGTGGATTATGGTGCCCGTGATTGTGTAATGATAGCGTGGATAATGTTGTCCAGGATCATTTAATGATAGGCTGGATGATGGTGCCCATGACTGTGTAATGATAGGGTGGGTGATGGTGCCCATGATTGTGTAATTATAGGGTGGGTGATTGTGTCCATGATCGTGTAGTGACAGGGTGGATGATGGTAATCATAATTGTGCAGAAGTGCTGGCAAGAAAGCTAGATGGTCACTTGTCGTGATGACATGAACTAGTGGATGCAGGTGACGCTACAGACACTGATCCAGTGGCGGCTCGTGCTATAAAAAAAAATTGCGAGTCCTGGAACTCCACGCATGCGTGCATGGAGTTCTTGGTACTCACAGAACTCCAGACTGCTGTGTTAGGCAGTCCAGATAGAGGAAAAAGGCATTTCTACCCTACAGCCCAGAAGTCTGTGCAGTGATGACCGCACAGAATGGAAGAACACCAGACTGTATCACCTGCAGGCTGGAGCCTCCAGCCTACTCTCGCATGCCAGGAGAATGGAAACCAGCTGCTGCTGAGGAGGAAACCAGCCATTATCTTTGCACTGCTTCAGGACTGCAGGACTGTTGCTGAGAAGGTGAAGAAGAAGACCGGATTTAGGCTTTAGCTGCTGCTGAGGAAGCTGTTAGCCTGGATTTAGCTGCTGCAGAGGTACGGTGTGTGCAGAGGAAGCCAATAGCCTGGAATTAGCTGCTGCTGAAGTCCTGTGTGTGTGAAGAAAGCCATTAGCCTGGATTTAGCTGCTGCCGAGGTACGGTGTGTGTGTGTGTGTGTGTGTGTGTGTGTGTGTGTGTGTGTGTGTGTGTGTGTGTGTGTGTGTGTAAAAAATGCCCCAGTTGCTATATACTGGTGGCTAGAGAGAATACATGCTGTGGGTAGAGAATACTCAGGCTTGAACTCTGTACCTTGGGTGCAGGTGGCAAGGGCCTGAATTCCAACCCACCACCATATGCAAACACTTTGCAGATTTTTGCCTCATATTTGTTCTGTTCCTCATAAAATCTGTGGTTTCTGTATCTTCATTTTTCCTTGCAAAGTCAGTAGTGCAGTGGTGCACTGGTAGCATTGTTGCCTGACAGCTACAGGTTCTCTGGTTTGATTCTTGGCTGGGATGCTTTCTGTGTGCAGTTTGCATGTCTTCCCATCTTACAAAGACATGTGTCTGGAGTGTTTCTCCCTGCTCTGCTGAAAATTGGCTTTTGTTCCAAGTCAGACTAGTTTCCTGGTTAACAAATGTTTTAAAAATAACAGGCATTTGAATTTCAGACTTCATATTCTTCAGAAAGTACATGGTAACACAAACCATTTTATTCTAGCAATTTTACAACATGGATATTTGAAATCTGTCCCTATTTTTGGGACTGTATTCCCCCATTATTGGCTTCATCCAGGTATTTTGTGCTAAGGTTGAGAGCTCTGGTGAAAACTGAATTCACTGAATATGTTTGGGGGCTGTATTCCTCCATTACTGGCTTTGTCCATGTGTTTTTTGCTGAGAGGTTGAGAGCTATGGTGAGAACTGAATTCACTAAATATGTTTGGGGGCTGTATTCCCGCATTATTGGCTTTGTTCAGTTGTTTTGTGCTAAGAGGTTGACAGCTATAGTGAGAACTGAATTCACTAAATGGTAGCCATTTAAGTTTCAGTCTTCCTCTCTTTCACAAAACAGCTGATTTGGCATAGTGGTATGTTGCTCTGACTGTTTTGCACAGGGTCCCCTGGTTTCAAGACTTGGCAGTGAAATGTATGGTGGTAACACAGCATTTTATTCTAGCAACTTTCCAACATTATACAAGCAATGTTTAAAATGTGTCCCTGGTTTTTGGGCTTTTGTCTCCCCTCAATAAATTTCGGCTTTTTCCAGATTTCTTGTGATGCAAAGCTCAGAGATACAGCTGAGTGAGTGTCGAGTATATTTTACAAGGAGCTGAGAGCTGTAGGGGAACAAAAGTTTAGTGCTGCTTATGCTGAGTCTGCTTGCATTGTTAATAGCACAACAGGTTAAAAAAAAGCACCAAACCATGCATGTCCAAAGGTCAGCTTCCATTGATTTCTCCTATCCACCTGGTGAATCTGGGCATACTGGGGCAATGCAGCAATTGCCTCATGTACACAGACAACCCTCTCCTCCTACAACCCAACACTACAACCTGTGAGAGATGTACTTACATAGCCAAACTGGAAGCAAAGCTCTCTCCACCCAAGATTGTGCTAGACAGTCAAGAGGAGAAGGTTAACACCACCACTACACCTCAAGCAACACATAGCCCTTCTAAACTCACACCAACACCCACACATAGGAACACTAAATCCACATATGTGGAGGCCCTTAAATGTAACCTGCCCAAGCAACAAGAACCTCCGAAGATGAAACACAAACACCAATCACAACCAAAGTGTCACATAGCTCACAACACCAGTGTGCCACCCAGCAACAGCCCTTAAGGCAAGACAACGTACCTAACACTTTAGTCATAGGTGACTCTATAGTCAGGCACACTGATGTCCCACTCACCAGGCTGAACAAGGAGAAAATTACAGTGAGCTGCCTGTCAGGTGCTAGGATCCACCACATAACTCATGCACTCAAGTCACTCACAACAAGTACAAATATGACTCTATCATTGTCCATGTTGGAGTGAATGACTTGAGACGTACCTCCCTGGACTACATGAAAAGAGACATGGAAGAACTCTCGGATCATGTGGCCCAGGCAGGTATGACCCTAGCCCTGAGTAGCATCTTGTCTTCACCCAGAATGATACCACAATATAATGACAAAATGATTTACTTCAACAATTGGGTAAGCTTCTGGTATCATTCAAAGGGGATCCAGTATCTGTCTGCCTGGGCTGATATGATCGACAGACTACGATGCTTTGCCAGAGATGGTCTGCACCTGTCGCCCCTGGGATTCGGGTTACTGGCTAGGGCTGCCGCCACCCCTATAGTGCCTTTTTTAAGCAAGGTTAAAAGGACAAAACCACCACCATAACAAGTACAAGCAATCAAAATCTGAAGGTAATGCTACTCAATGCTAGAAGTCTAAACCTCAAAATGCACTCTCTGGAGGCACTCCTAAAAATGGAGAACATTGATATCTGTGCAGTAAATGAGACCTGGTTCAAGGCTCCAGAGAGCACCCCTTCAATACCAAACTACAGCTCTTACCATACTTTTCAGCCACAAAACGAGGATCGAAACACTAAAGGTGGAGGAGTGTCCATATTCACCAAGGATATTCACACCACCATGTTAGCTGCCCAACACAATGCGTCTGAAATTCTCGAGGTGCAACTAACACTAGGTAAGACTGCAATCCAAATTGTAGCTTGCTATAGATCCCCACCATACCCCAAGATTCTCACTACACCTTTCTAAACATATGGGAAAATATTAATATACAACCAAACACCCTAATACTGGGTGATTTCAACTACCCTGCCATTAACTCGGAAAACAACTCATATACCAACACCTTTGCTCAACGGTTCTTGGAATTCATAAATTCCAATGCCCTGGATCAAGTAATCCATAGTCCCACCAGGGGCTCCAATACCCTAGACCTGGTCATTACCAACATGGGAAATCGATGCTTCACACCTATGGTCACCCCCTTGTTGGTCAGGTCAGACTATAAGCTAATCACCCTTAACATCCACATCCTTCCCCCCAGTAAGGAAACCTCCATAAAAAACTTCTCCAAAGCCAACTTCATGCTACTCAAGTCAGAAGTTACAAACTTCATGACACCCATGCAGAAGGGGACTGAAAGTTCGACTGCTGAGTCCTACACTAAGGCACTGTACAAGCACATCCACAAATGCATGAATCGTGCCATCCCAAATAGAACCAAGATGCTCTCCTCCAAAAAAAGGAAGCCAGTCTGGTGGTCCCCCGCCATAAACAAACTTTACAACAAAAGGAAGAAACTGTTACTGAAAAGAGGAAAATCCCAGGATGCAAAAAAACTCCCCTACCAGCCTCAGTAAAAAGCTGAGATCCCTCATAAAATCCTCCAAAGCAAGTTACGACAATAAAATTGCCAAAGATTCCAAAGACAACCACAAGGCATTCTATAACTATGTCAAGAATCTAAATGGCAGTGCTCAGATCTGCTCTGAGCTACAACAGAATGGCATTAGATATACTGATTCCAAGGATATTGCCAATATCCTGGCAGATCGATTCAGTGCCAACTTCACCCCCTCTCACCCCCTAAATGGCCCATCTTAATACCGGAAGATTGCCAAATTCTGGTAATAACGGCCACACAGGTAAAAAACACACTCTCCAAAGCTCAGAATACAGCATCCATGGGACCATATGACATCCTGGGCTGTGTACTACATGAACTACAAAATGAACTGGCACCTCACCTAAGTGTCATGTTTAATCATACCCTCATCTCAGGCTTCGTGCCCACTGAGTGGTGCACAGCTACAGTTATCCCACTCCACAAGAGGGGGTCCACCTTAGATCCCAGGAACTACCTCCCCATCAGTTTAACGAGCCTGATCTGACTTATAAACAAAGACATTGGCAACCTTAAAACACTGGACCCCACCCAGTTTGGGATTGTGAAGGGCCAATCTTGTCTCCTGAACCTGATTGACTTCTTCGAATCAGTCTCCAGAGCCGTGGATGAGGGTAAGGCAGTCCACACAGCCTATCTGGACCTCGCCAAGGCCTTTGACACCATCTCCCTCTCTGGCATCATAGATAAACTTACTAAGCTGGGCATTAATCCCTACGTCACTCGATGGGTTGCCAACTGGCTTACTGACAGAACCCTAACTGTAAAAGTAGCTGACTTCAAATCCAGCTCCAGACAAGTGACAAGTGGAGTACCTCAGGGTTCAGTCCTGGGACCTCTCTTGTTTGGCATCTACTTCTCTGAAGTACAGGCCAACACTAAGGGACTCTGGCTAACAAAGTTCTCAGATGACTGCAAACCGGGAGCCATTAGTGAATCCCCAAATGATGTGGATACTCTACAAAAGGGCCTTACAGAAACAGATGCTTGGTGCCAGAGCCATGGGCTCAAGCTCAATGCCAAGAAATCTATAGTTATCCCCTTTGGGGAAAAACATGTACCCGTGAATTACCACATAGGTGGCAGCACACTAAACACCGAAAGGATGATAAGAGACTTAGGGACACAGGTGGACAGTAGGCACACCTTCAATAACCATAACGACACAACAGTCAGGATATCCTTCTATGTGGCACACCTCATCACTAAGGGCTTTTCATCCAGAAAAAAGGAGGTCATTGTCCCACTGTACTCACCCCTCATTAGACCCATTATAGACTGCAATGCCCCATTTGGTATGTATCTCTCAAGACATCTGCAACAACTGGAAAGGCCGCAGAAATACCTTACTAAAAGAATCACAGGCCTAAAGCAGATGACCTATGCTGACCGCCTTAAAAAACTCCAGCTATACTCTGTCACATATCATCTACACCGAGGTGATCCCTGCTTAACATACAAGGCCATGTCAAACCCAGAGCTGTTGGACATGCTACGCTTAAAGAAATCCCAATCCCTCAGAGCCACACGCTCCAGGGATCTAAACCTTGTCATCACAATAAACAAAACATGTTGGAGGGATAGGTTCCTGACACAGAGACTCCCCAAACTCTGGAATAGTCTGCCCATACATGTCAAGCAGAGTGCCTCTTTGGCCCTCTTCAAAAGGAACCTTGATGATTGGATGGGAGAAAGAAAATTCTCCCCGAGGATCACGTCAGCCACCCTGCTAGACAGGGGTCTAGGGAAGTAAATAGTGTGGGAAGAAAATGCCAGGGAATTGTTATGGCTAGGCTTGTATAGGCCTTAGGGCCGATAGCCTAGTACCAACCTATGAACCTATGAGGTAGTGTACTTGCTTTTGAAGCAGAAGGCTGTGGGTTCGACTCCCACAATAGATAGATGCATTGCTGATACTGTACTGTGTTGTAAAGGGGGTGGATGCTGCAGTTCTTTTTGGTGAAGATACCTAGTAACTATGAACCTGTTATCAGTTTGCCATCCATTCCCTGTTGTGATATTACTAGCTTATCATTTTTTAATGCAATATAGGCAATTTATTCCTCAAGGCCAACAGGCACTTTATTTGTAGATGAAACAATGACATATAAAGTTAAAACAAATAGTAGAGTCGCTTGGAGTGAATGCTCCTGTGAAAAAAGCCAAAACCAACAAGTAATAGAGTAAAAAAGAACACAAGAGCAAAACAATGAAGGGATATATCACAAAAACGCAAAGTCCTATGAACAAGATAGCTCCAAATCACTGTAAATTCCAAACAGACAAAGTCAAATCTGGTGAAAATATATATTTATTGCAATAACAGGTTAGCGCTTTCGCTAAATAGCTTCTTCAGACCTTTTTACAGAAAACTCTACAAGGATTTAAAAACGTAACTTGGCGGGAAATACATGAACTTTTCTTAAAGTAACACACCAACATATCATAATATCAATTACTACAAAGATAAAATAAAACAAATAGTCATTCAAAAGCTCATAAAAGCAATAAGCACAATATATGAGACATAATATATAAAACATATAAATATGTATGAAATATTAACACATAAACCCTACAAATAATTGATATCATGAATTAGACCATGACATATGATAAAATATGTATAAAAAACATATGTAAAAAATGGGTATGCACATATAAAAAATATAGATATATATAAGAATATGCATATGTGCATGCGTGTGTATGGAAAATGTGTATGTATTCATATGTATATATATAAAAAACCACCATCACTATAAATACAACTAGCTATGCAGCCTGAAATTAATTAATGTCTTAACTTCCTCATTCTCAGGAAGGGTTGTATAGGGACCTTCCCATTGAGTCCAGGTGGCATATCAGACCTGAACTTCATGATCCAATTTGTTTCCCTGGCTTCGGTATAGGTTTTAACATCCCCTCCTCTAATGGTTCTATATATCTTCTCTAATATTTTAAACCTGAAAGAATGTCCATTGCCCCTATCAAGAACATGTTTTGCTAAGGCATTGTGAACACTGCCTATCCTGATGTGATAAATATGTTCACGCACTCTATCTCTAAGACATCTATTGGTCTTCCAACATCCTGTACAGGATGCCATATAGACAACATCAGTAGACATACAATTCCCATGGACTCTAAAGGTGAAACTACCTAAACCTGTTGGATGTATAAACATGGGGTCTATATCAATGTAGGAACAAAAATTGCAACTATTACATGGTGTGGTATGTAATGGACCTGTATACCCATCCGAATGAGTAGGCTTGGGATAGCACAATAACCTCTTAAGGTTCATCTTGTTCTTATAGATGAACCTGGGTTTATTACCAATTACTTCCCTCACCACAGGATCGACTAATAATACGTGCCAATGTGTTGTTATAACATCATTGATAGACCCAACGTCCTTGGTATAATATAAAGGAAAGACAGAGGACTCCATAGTTCCGTTGGTCCTATCATTTATACTGACCACATTATTGGATTCAATATCTCCTACAGAAAGATTGACAGATCCAGCAGGGGAAAAATACGGTGCAGCTATATTTGTCCTCAAACTAATGATGTCAGTCATTCCAGTGGTGAGGTCAAATGAGCTGTAACAACGTGCCCTCAGCCTATCCTCAAGTTCCCCCAATCCTGTATTACACTCAGAGTCAAGTGGAGTGTACCTAGAAATACGCATAGCTTGTCCCCGGACTATGTTTCTATACACATAGCCAGGGTGCATGCTGTGACGATGTAACATGGTATTCCTATGACAAGGTTTACGATACACTCCTGTATTGATCATCCCATTTGCCAACCTTTCCACAAAGATATCTAGGAACGGAATCTTGACTTCAGAATACTCCACTGTAAAACGGAGAAAATCAGTAGCAGAGTTGACCTCATTCGTGAAAATGTCCAATTCAGCAGATGTACCTGTCCATAAAAGGAACAGGTCATCCACAAAACGCCTATAGAACGGGACATGCCTGATATAACGATCATTGTTGAACAGATGTCGAGTTTCCCATTCAGCCATGACCAGGTTGGTGTAGCTATTGGCACAAGATGTGCCCATAGCTACGCCATTCCACTGAAGAAAAACCTGGTCTGTGAAAAAGAAGATGTTCGATTCTAGGATGACTTCAAGAAATGTCAAAAGGAGGTCAATCTCAGTGTCAAGATGCCCTGACAATCTTCTAAGATAACTACCTACCATGTCAATACCCTCTGAATTAGGAATTATAGCTAACAGGGATTGGACATCCATAGTTACAAACATATAACTCTCCGTCAGAGTATTAATAGTGGTAAACTGATGTAAATCCAGTAAAAACTGTTTAGTGTCCCTCAAGATATATATATATTAGCATCCACAAAGGTCTTAATTTGCTTTCTACATGAATGGATAGGGGCTCAGTGGACCAACCCCTCCCCACTACAATCGGTCTCAATGGTGGATGAGTCCTATTTTTATGAATTTTGGGGAGGCCCTGTATGGTAGGTATCAATGGATGTTGGACTTGTAAAAAATTAAATAATTCAAAGTCTATGATCTCATTCTTAAGCAGATCACTTAGCATGGAATCAATCCTGTTAACCATAAAGTTAACTGCCTCTAATGAGATAGGCTCATAGAACTTTCTGTCACTTAACATTGCAACCATGTCCTCTTGGTATCTGGGGGTATCCAAGATTACCACACCTCCACCTTTATCAGCAGGTCTAATAGTGATGTCATGGTTATTACGTAAACTATGCAATGCCCTCCGCTGTTTAAAATTGAGGTTCTGTTTTCCCTTGGTATAGTGCTCATGTTGTCCCCTCATTCGATATAAATCATCCTCAACAAGCTTACTATAGGCTGCCACTAAGGGATGTGTCTGACCAGTAGTCCGGAGGAAAGTTAATTATACTCAAGTTTCTAATTGTAGTAATAAGGTTAGTACTGACAATACTGACAATACTGATGTTGGCACTGGGTTGGAATCATCTTCCAACCAAGTCTTTGATATCAGACACCCTTTCCCTATCAGATCTATCTCCAGGGAAGGAAGACCACGCTCTATGAGCAGGGGGAGGCAGAAACGGAAGCTATCCCCCGACCGGTTTCCCAACCGGAGCATCAAGAAAATGTGGGAAGTAAAAAAGATGACATAGTCTTTAATTTATCTACTTATTGTTTAAGTCAAGATGAAGTACAAGTTTTGTCCAGAGGTTTATCCTTCATTCCTACAACATTCAGTAGATTTGAAGAGACTCTTAGAGATTTTAAGTTGTTCATTCGTAGTTTGTCATTAAGGATTGAATTTAAAGGTACTAATATTGTACCCCATCCCTCTCATAGGAAACCCAGTACATATATACCTCAGACACATCCATTAGTGGCAGCCTATAGTAAGCTTGTTGAGGATGATTTATATCGAATGAGGGGACAACATGAGCACTATACCAAGGGAAAACAGAACCTCAATTTTAAACAGCGGAGGGCATTGCATAGTTTACGTAATAACCATGACATCACTATTAGACCTGCTGATAAAGGTGGAGGTGTGGTAATCTTGGATACCCCCAGATACCAAGAGGACATGGTTGCAATGTTAAGTGACAGAAAGTTCTATGAGCCTATCTCATTAGAGACAGTTAATTTAATGGTTAATAGGATTGATTCCATGTTGAGTGATTTGCTTAAGAATGAGATCATAGACTTTGAATTATTCAATTTTTTACAAGTTCAACATCCATTGATACCTACCATACAGGGCCTCCCCAAAATCCACAAAGATAGGACTCATCCACCATTGAGACCGATAGTAGCGGGGAGGGGTTGGTCCACTGAGCCCCTATCCATTCATGTAGAAAGCAAATTAAGACCTGTTGTGGATGCTAATATACATATTTTGAGGGACACTAAACAGTTTTTACTGGATTTACATCAGTTTACAACTAATAATACTCTGACGGAGAGTTATATGTTTGTAACTATGGATGTCCAATCCCTGTTCACTATAATTCCTAATTCAGAGGGTATTGACATGGTAGGTAGTTATCTTAGAAGATTGTCAGGGCATCTCGACACTGAGCTTGACCTCCTTTTGACATTTCTTGAAGTCATCCTAGAATCGAACATCTTCTGTTTCACAGACCAGGTTTTTCTTCAGCGGGATGGCGTAGCTATGGGCACATCTTGTGCCAATAGCTACGCCAACCTGGTCATGGCTGAATGGGAAACTCGACATCTGTTCAACAATGATCGTTATATCAGGCATGTCCCGTTCTATAGGCGTTTTGTGGATGACCTGTTCCTTTTATGGACAGGTACATCTGCTGAATTGGATATTTTCACGAATGAGATCAACTCTGCTACTGATTTTCTCCGTTTTACAGTGGAGTATTCTGAAGTCAAGATTCCGTTCCTAGATATTTTTGTGGAAAGGTTGGCAAATGGGATGATCAATACAGGAGTGTATTGTAAACCTTGTCATAGGAATACCATGTTACATCGTCACAGCATGCACCCTGGCTATGTGTATAGAAACATAGTCCGGGGACAAGCTACTTGACTCTGAGTGTAATACAGGATTGGGGGAACTTGAAGATAGGCTGAGGGCACGTTGTTACAGCTCACTTGACCTCACCACTGGAATGACTGACATCATTAGTTTGAGGACAAATATAGCTGCACCGTATTTTTCCCCTGCTGGATCTGTCAATCTTTCTGTAGGAGATATTGAATCCAATAATGTGGTCAGTATAAATGATAGGACCAACGGAACTATGGAGTCCTCTGTCTTTCCTTTATATTATACCAAGGACGTTGGGTCTATCAAGGATGTTATAACAACACATTGGCACGTATTATTAGTCGATCCTATGGTGAGGGAAGTAATTGGTGATAAACCCAGGTTCATCTATAAGAACAAGATGAACCTTAAGAGGTTATTGTGCTATCCCAAGCCTACTCATTCGGATGGGTATACAGGTCCATTACATACCACACCATGTAATAGTTGCAATTTTTGTTCCTACATTGATATAGACCCCACGTTTATACATCCAACAGGTTTAGGTAGTTTCACCTTTCGAGTCCATGGGAATTGTATGTCTACTGATGTTGTCTATACGGCATCCTGTACAGGATGTTCTGCGTTCTATATTGGGAAGACCAATAGATGTCTTAGAGATAGAGTGTGTGAACATATTTATCACATCAGGATAGGCAGTGTTCACAATGCCTTAGCAAAACATGTTCTTGATAGGGGCAATGGACATTCTTTCAGGTTTAAAATATTACAGAAGATATATAGAACCATTAGAGGAGGGGATGTTAAAACCTATACCGAAGCCAGGGAAACAAATTGGATCATGAAGTTCAGGTCTGATATGCCACCTGGACTCAATGGGAAGGTCCCTATACAACCCTTCCTGAGAATGAGGAAGTTAAGACATTAATTAATTTCAGGCTGCATAGCTAGTTGTATTTATAGTGATGGTGGTTTTTTATATATATACATATGAATACATGCACATTTTCCATACACACGCATGCACATATGCATATTCTTATATATATCTATATTTTTTATATGTGCATACACGTTTTTTATACATATTTTATCATATGTCATGGTCTAATTCATGATATCAATTATTTGTAGGGTTTATGTGTTAATATTTCATACATATTTATATGTTTTATATATTATGTCTCATATATTGTGCTTATTGCTTTTATGAGCTTTTGAATGACTATTTGTTTTATTTTATCTTTGTAGTAATTGATATTATGATATGTTGGTGTGTTACTTTAAGAAAAGTTCATGTATTTCCCGCCAAGTTACATTTTTAAATCCTTGTAGAGTTTTCTGTAAAAAGGTCTGAAGAAGCTATTTAGCGAAAGTGCTAACCCGTTATTGCAATAAATATATATTTTCACCAGATTTGACTTTGTCCGTTTGGAATTTACAGTGATTTGGAGCTATCTTGTTCATGGGACTTTGCGTTTTTGTGATATATCCCTTCATTGTTTTGCTCTTTTTACTCTATTACTTGTTGACATATAAAGTTGTTTGCTAGCAGCAACCTCTTCATTAGTTACAGATTTCTTTAATGTGGAATTATTTAGATGACTTTTACTTCTTCAGAGATTCTGCATATGTACTGTTACTGGTGGACTGTAGAAGTTTGAGTAGACTTTTATGATGGAAATGTTCTGAATTGGGCAGTTTTGTCATTGATGCATGCATTTTGTTTCATTGTTTAATGGAAAAATGTTCAAAACAATAAATTTAAAATGCCCTCTAACAACTGTACTGTATTGTACAAGGAATATAATTTAATACAATCAGGAAGGTGTATCAAAGAGCATGTGTATGTTTCGTGTTCAAGGGGCCTATGATTTGAAAATAGCCCAAAGTTAATCTTTCTGCCACTGGCAAAATATATTTTCTTTGAATGTGGGTTTCAATGCTGTTTCAATGCATGTGAGTTTCAAGGGCAGAGAAGTTTTAATGCTAAGTCTATTTTCATTGTGAGACTGCATTGCTTTGTTTAATAGATATCTATTAGGGTTTGTGCTGTAAAATGCAAAATAAAACTTTCAAATGAAATCTAAATCATCGCAGAAGTAAAGCAATATGCACATTACAGTGTTTATGGTAAATGGGGAGAAATAACCAAGAAATGAGACGTTGGAATGGCTGCAGGGGGGACGCTCCATTCGACCATGATTTTGTGAGGGGGGAAGGGCAGCAACTTCAGACAGCCCTGGCTGAACTATACCTCTCAACTGTCCAGATTTTTGCAGAATGAATAGATATTTGCTTCTTATTTTTGGTTTGTTCCTCATAAAACTTGTGGTTTTCTGGCAAATCATTTAGGAATGAAGTCACTAAATGACAGACATTGAGTTTCAGACATCATAACCTTCAGAAAAATGCATGCTAAGGCAAGACATGTTATTCTATCAACTGTCTTAAGATTATACAACAGCAATTTTAGTACCAATTGTATGTTTCCCCAATATATTTAGCCTTGTCCAGATTTCCTGCATTAAGAGGTTGAGAGGTACGTGCAAATCGCTTTATAGAATTAGGAATATCCAAACCTCTCAACTGTCCCCAATTTTGGCTCAAAATGTTGCTCTCCCCCTAATAATCCCTCCTCAAAATGGCAATTTTGGAAGAAAACTTGGAGGGTTTACAATTATATATAATTGTAATGATCAGAGTTATAGATTACTTTTATTTCAGAAATGCATGAGGATGCTCTTATTTTGTTCGCTGCTCAAGTTAACAGTGTTAATATTAAAAATGTGTCCCTTCTTTGACAGGTTCCCAGCTATACTGTGTGGCAATTTTATATTTTTATATCACATTTTTTGGTCTGTTTTTCATAAAATTGTGGTTTTCTGGCAAATTAGTGGCAAATCGTTAAAGAATGAAGTTAGAAAATAATGGCAGACATTTGAGTTTCAGATTTTATACCCTTCAGAAAATTCATACTAATGCAAGACCTACTACTGTTCTATTATCTTTCTAAGTTTATAAGAGCATATTTAAAAACTGTCCTTATTTTTGGGCATGTGTCCCACTTCTATATATGGCTTTGTCCAGATTTCTTGCTCTGAGGTTGAGAGGTATGAGTGTCAGAGCCATCACCATCAGCCAGAGACATTTCAAATTGTGACATACTTGTTGCACCCCACTCCCCTTTGTAGTGGCTCTGGTTGTGTCCAAGGAAGGCAAGGAGCAGTTATGCAGTGTAAGTGTGCAGAGTATTCCCCCATCCAAGGTAGATCACAAGTACGACCATGACTTTTCATCTGTCCTTGATTTTGCAGAATGTTCTGGTTTTCCTGTCATATTTTTATACTGTTGATTTAGGCTTATTATTATTTAGAAAATGCATGCTGTTGCAGTGCCCTGTTGTTCTGTGTTTAAGTAGCAATGCTTTAATGACCATCAGGTAAGCTTGTCAGAGATTGTAAGATGCAAGTAAGCTTTAATAAGCATACTGTTAAAGAATTACCAGCATTGAAAGCCTTTTCATTGTTGCCATGCAGAGAATATTTACATAACTAGATAACGTATAATCCTTAGGTATTGAAATGCATATGACAGTATTTGTAATAAAGGCCAGGATTACAGTATTTTCAGAAGCTCATTACATTTGTTGGAGACTTGCAGTCATCTTTGCAAGCTTTATCCGTAAACTAAACAGCATGCCAATCTATCATGTGTGGTCCATAACTTGTGCAGTAATCCTTTAAGCAATTTATCTTGAGCTTGTTTCTTGTTTCTTGTTCATTTTTTATTTTGATCATGTCTTCCCCATGAAACAAGTAGATAGTTGGTGTCAGGCAGCAGGTCTTTTTTGGATAAGAAACATTTTTACAAGTGGGGGTATCACAGAGATTGCTACTTTCAGCATGTTACTTGGTAATTTTTTTAACCTGAATATAAATTATAATTAGAACTGCAGTGCAAGGAGAAGTGGTTTGAGTTGAGTGCTGCTTGTTCTTTTTATATACTTGATTTTGACTGGCATTCCAGTAATGTATTTAAAAAGTAATTTATTTTTTCCTGCCTCACAACGTGTGTTTCCATCTAGATATTAAGTAAGTTGTCATGTAGCCAATATTTTGTCTTGATTGGACTCTCGTAATGACTGTTTGGCACCCAGGGCAGCGTATTTAATTAATGTTGCAGTTACTGTGGTTTTGAGCATAGCCCCACCCCTTTCTAGTTGAACACAACCTTTCCCATTGGCCCCACCCATTCAGCTGTCTCCTGCAGCCCCCTTTAATTTGAAGTCACCAGCTGCCACTGCACTGATCTCACAATTCAGTGTAACAGAGACCTCAAATGAGATATTCTGCTGTGTGTAGATGAATACTGATGAGGCCTAAATTACTTATGTTGTGTTACATCCTCCCCACACACTGTTTTCATGTTTTCAGTCCTTTTCTGAGAAGCACATGGATTTTGATGTGCTATGCTCCCACATATTTTGACAGCACCCCATACTCATCCCTGTCCAACACTGCTTCTTACTAGAGGGTTGGGGGTTGGTATAATGGTTCACCTCATAAATGTGCAAGATACAGGGTTTGATTCTTGTGAAGCATGGCAAGGCTTAAAAAGGCCCCTTGGGGGTGTTAGACTAGTAATCAGCTATGAAACTCTGAGTGTGGCAGGTTCTGACTATTGTAAACATGGATGTGGAGATGTCTGCCGTGTGCACCACTATACTGTGCATGATTATGACCATAGCAGTATCCCTACTCTCTGCAATTTCAGTGAAGTGCCGGAAATCCTCACATAGACCCTGCAGTACTCCCATCATCTCTACCTGAGTATCTGTAACAGTGAACTGAGCTAGAACAATGTTACAGCACATTTGCTGATAGGCAACCAGTGCTTTCCATGTTTCTGGAGCTAGCTGGGACATATGGCTGGTACCCCAGTACAAGCTGTTACAGTGGAAACTGCTACGTCTGAGGTTGTAATGACATCCTCTGGTTGAAGAGACACTGGTGTTGAGGTACATGGGTTTTTGCCCTGTACAGGGCAAAGTTATGTACCTGTTGTGGTGTATGTGAACCTATCCCCAGGCTGTCTCATAAATATAACCGTTATCAGCAGCACAACAGGTACATACCACTTCAGGCAGTGACACTAGATCACAAGGTTATGCAGATGGGGATATTGCATTGCAAGCTGTACAGGGCAAGAACCCATGTACCTCAACACCAGGTGCAGGCATATGTTACATCTACAGTGGATATAAAAAGTTTACACACTCCTGTTAAAATGCAGGGTTTTTGTGATGTAAAAAAATGAGACCACAATAAATCATTTCAAAACTTTTCCCACCTTTAATGTGACATATAACCTGTATAATTCAATTGAAAAACAAAAAAAAATATGTTGAGAAAAATATCAAAAATAAAAAATGTACAATACACTGATTGCATAAGTGTGCACACCCTTAAACTAATACTTTGTTGAAGCACCTTTTGATTTAATTACAGCTGTCTTCTTGGGTAGGAGTCTATCAGCATGGCACATCTTGACTTGGCAATATTTGCCCACTCTTCCTTGCAAAAGTGCTCCAAATCTGTCAGGTTATGAGGGCATCTCTTGTGCACAGCCCTCTTCAGGTCACCCCACAGATTTTCTATTGGATTTAGGTCTGAGCTCTGGCTGAACCATTCCAAAACTTTAATTTTCATCTGGTGAAGCCATTCCTTTGTTGATTTGGATGTATGCTTGGGGTCATTGGCATGTTTAAAGGTGAAATTCCTCTTCATCTTCAGCTTTCTAGCAGATGCCTGAAGGTTTTGGGCCAAAAATGACTGGTATTTGGAACAGTTCATAATTCCCTCCACCTTGACTAAAGCCCCAGTTCCAGCTGAAGAAAAGCAACCCCAAAGCATGATACTGCCACCACCATGCTTCACCATGGGGATGGTGTTCTTTTGGTGATGCAAAGTGTTGTTTTTGCGTCAAACATGCCTTTTGTAATTGTGGCCAAAAAGTTCAAACTTGGTTTCATCAGACCATAACACATTTTCCCACATGCTTTTGGGAGACGATGTATTGCTTTGCAAATTTTAGCCCGGCCTGGATGTTTTTCTCTAAGAATAGGCGTCCGTCTTGCAACCCTACCCCATAGTCCAGACATATGGAGAATAGAGGAGATTGTTGTTACATGTAGTACACAACAAGTACTTGCCAGAAATTCCTGCAGCTCCTTCAGTGTTGCTGTAGGTCTCTTGGCAGCGTCCCTGACCAGTTTTCATCTTGTCTTTTCATCAGTTTTGGAGGGACATCCAGTTCTTTGCAAAGCCACTGTTGTCCCATATTTTCTCCACTTTTTGATGACTGTCTTCACTGTGTTCGATGGTATATCCAATGCTGTGGAAATTTGTTTGTACTCTTTTCTTGACTGATATCTTGCAACAATGAGATCCCTTTGATTGTCTGTAAGCTCTCTGCGAAACCATGGCTTTTGCTGTAGCAGGCAACTGAGTAAATGTAAAGAAAATCCTACTAGGACAGCTGAACTTTATTTGGGGTTAATCAGAGTCTGTTTAATTGATGGAAGGTGTGTACCCAAGAAGACTGTATGCTGTAATTAAATCAAAAGGTGCTTCAACAAAGTATTAGTTTAAGGGTGTGCACACACAACAAAGTATTACTTTAAGGGTGTGCACACTTATGCAACCAGCGTATTGTACATTTTTTATTTTTTATATTTTTTCCCCTAACAGATTTGTTTGTTTTTCAATTGAATTGTACAGGTTATAGGTCACATTAAAGGTGGGAAAAGTTTTGAAATGATTTATCGTGGTCTCATTTTTTTTTATATCACAAAAACCTGGTATTTTAAAGGGATGTGTAAACTTTTTGTATCCACTGCTACCTCCAGAAGCTGCTATTTTCACAGATAGCCACTGCACCACTGCGAATGTCAGGACTATGAATACCATGTAAGGAAATCTTTACTTAATTTAGTATTGCGAAAGCAATTATAGTATTAGTAAGAGAAGCAGGTCATGATTATAGAGATATCCTAGGGAAGCACATTTGAAAACAGTTCATGCAGCATTTCTGAGAATCAGCACATACTAAATCTCTTGACAGTGAGCTAAAGACATGTCACTTAGTTGACATGTAGTTCAGGAGATGGTCTTCCTCAAAAGATAATTATTTCTCAAGTATGTCTGAAAAAAAACTTCTGTATTTTTAGAATATAACTGTCAGCCCTCTCTTTTGACAGTAGACACTGTCATCTTTATTCATGTCTTTAAACTTTTTAATCCACTGATCTGATTTGTGCAGGCTGTCATTCCACCGGACAATAAGGGTAAAAATCCTGACTTCCATCACAACAGAAATTAACCACATATACAGGTCCTGTAAAAACTTTTGTGTAACTCTCCATCCACACATAATTACCACACTATAAAATTTAAAATGGCAGTTCATAGTAGCTAGCCACTTCTTCATGTGACTATTCTCATAAGAGGCATTTTTGGGAAATAATACAGTTTGTGTACTAATACAGTTCCAATGATCATCACTGGAAAATAGATCCCATCTTGTCATCCTTACAGGACACTGTCACATTCTAAAATCAGCTTGGTACAGATAACCTACATTTATCATCAATTCTACATTTACTGCAGGTATTTAGTCATTCAGGCCATTTTCTGTAAAATGTTAATGTTTTACAAATCCATCTCCATTTCATGTTTTGTCATCTAAATGGATTCATCTGAACTGTGTAGAAGTCAGTTGTACTGTCTACTTATTATTTTCACAAAAAAGCCTTTTGCATAATTTTCACCCAGTGCCTTTATTATCAAAACAAGCTGTTAGTATCTGAAATGGGCAACATGGTCATTCAGTGAGTAGGATCTCTATCACAAAGCTACAGGTTTTGAGGTTTAGTCCTGACTTTCTACATACGTGGAATTGGCATGTTCCTCACATGTCTGAGTGGGCATAGATTGGTTGCTACAAAAAAAATGACAAAATATTCAAAAATGCATTTGCACATCTCCTGCTGGCTTCAGTTATAGTTCAAAAGGTTGAGATAAGACCATTTAACTTATCACTTATCCAATTAACTAAAGAACAGATTAGTAAGAAACAGCAGAAAGAAAATACAATGGCAGTGGAATAACAAATGCAGTTGAAGCACGCTGAATACAACCTTTTAATAAAGTATTAAAAAAGTTAATAGAGTTTCTATAACTGTGAGCTGCAAATAAAAATAAGGATGTGAATTATGTTATATAAAGCATGTGCAGGAATTGTTTCAGTTTTTTACTGGAAGCAATGAAGTTACACAACTGAACATTGCTAAGGAATGAGATATGCTTAGTGTGTTATTAGAACCTTAGGAAAGATTAATTGATGAAGCATTTGACTTTCTTCTTGAAAAGATGAGTTTTAAATTTGGAGTGGAAGTTTGAAAAGAAAGTAAAATTTTCCAGATTAGAAGTGTGGGCTTCCCTTATCTTAATTTCTGTAGCAGAGAACTAGTGGTTGCTGCAAAGCAAATTTGTTTGAGCTTTCTGTAGTATGAGAGCATTATCGGAGTGGGTCCTAAACATCTAAGAAGAAAATTTTCACATTAATTTAAATGTTAGGTGTTTGAAAATCAAGAAATGAAGTAGACAATGATCCTATGTTTGGGGATAATGTAGTAGAGCTAAATAATTTATTGACATTGAATTGGAGGGTCTTCCAGTTTATGTCACAGGTGGAAACAAGTAAACATAAGCCATATCCAAGTTGTGACAGAAGACTGCCCTTCCCAATTACAATCCTTGCAGCATGTAACAGAAAATGCAAGATTGTTAAGCCCATAAAAGTTAGGAGTTAATTTTTGCTCTGGTTTTATCAGTGTAAATCTGAAATTTCATGTTCTGATCAATCTATGATCCTAGATATTTAAAGGAGAAGGTTCTAAAGACATGCAGTAGGTGCATGTGTGTGTGTGCCTTCTGTGAAGGTTGGGCACCAGGCTGGCAATTCGACACCATAAAACCTCCTCTGCCAATCAATCTGCGAATGGGTGCTCCACTGTGGTGACCCTTAACGCAAAGTTTTTCTAGGATCTGGAAAGGAGTAGTGGAGATATTCAGAGTGGTAGTTATTGAGAAGTTGAAAAATAATTAATTATGAAACCATTCTGTTAAAAAGCAAATTTTTTCCTCTAACTGGGTTTTTATTTCTGAGAAAAAAGGGTTTGATCCGTAAAGGTTTATGCTTCATCATACATTAGAGTGACCAACTGCGAGAGGTCAAGGAGAAGCCTTTTAATAAAAATGTGCAACAAAAAAAGTTGATAAAATACATCCTTGATGGACAGCTTTACTTACTGTGAAAGTATGAGGGAAAGAAAATTCAGGTTTGGTTTTAAGTGGCCTGTCTGACAGATAATTTGGGAAGCATGCAGATACATTCGGACCAGTACCTATAGCAAGCAAGTGGTTGAAGACTATGGAATGATTCACCACGCTAAAGACTTTTTTATTAATTTTACAAAAAATGTGTCCATACAGAGACTGCTATTTTCTCTCAACCACTAGAGGGCAGTAACTGTACGATATCCAGTTCAGAAGTTGTTTCTGGGATACAATGTTGAGTTGTCAGAGACATTTTAGATAGCTGTGTCTAAATAATCTTTCCTAGAATTTTCCCTAATGTGTCTTAAAGAGAACCTGGGAAAAATCAGCTGATGAAATGTGAACTGTACATTCTGGGCAGGGTTTAATTAATATTTTCAAGAAGAAACTCGTATAGCATTTGCGATAATGCAGAGGTCATAATTGTGTTGAAAGGGTATGTGATATAGTATGCACACTTAACAAGCCATAGTAGATGATTATCACATCCTGGAGTCATCTGGGAAATATTTTAAAGATATTTTTTATGACTTTGATTATAAAAGGTATAATGAAGTATGGTGGTACATAAGAAGTTGGTTCTGGAGGAAGTGTATTACTATAGATAATCAGAGGATCTGTGGAAGACTGATAAATATACACAAAACATATGCAGGAAGGCCTTGTGTGGATAATAGGGTGCTGTTTGTTGATGATTTTTTGTTTGATTCTGATCAGTAAAGTCACTTTCTTCATTCCAAAATACTTTTGGGTTGTCATTTAGTAAGTTTTGCTTAAATTGACAGAAATTTGCATTACGTGGAGTTATCAATGTGTCATGTTTCTGTGTCTAGGTATACTTTCCAAAGGCACCGACCTTAGTTTCCTGGGCCTAAGAATGCTTTTAACACACATATGCGCACACACACACACACACACACACACACACACACACACACACACACACACAC
The DNA here is from genome assembly GCF_019279795.1 of Protopterus annectens. Lineage (NCBI taxonomy): Eukaryota > Metazoa > Chordata > Ceratodontiformes > Protopteridae > Protopterus > Protopterus annectens. Next base: position 1,817,636,634 of record NC_056735.1, read on the forward strand.
ACACACACACACACACACATACACATACATACACACACACACACACACACACACACACACACACACACACACACACACACACACACACACACACACACACACACACACACACACACACACACACACACGTATACATGCATAAAGACAGTTAATTGTATTTTTGTTAACTCATTTTCCTTAGGATGTTTCCATACATCAAATGGCTTTTAATACTATACAGTTAACAGATGTCCGGGTAATTTTCTTAGGGGGCTGCATTTCACTCCTTTTGGTTTCTAGGAAGTCTAAAACATTGGATCATTTCTTCTCTCTTGGAGGTAGACAGGGAGAAGAGAATTATTTTCCCAGGTTCATCTTTCAACTAAAAACACTGCTAAAGACAACAAATGTAGGGAAAATCCATACATAAAAGACGCCTGGGTCAGTAAGCACCATAATCATGTAGTCAACTTTGTAATCAGAGTTTCCATTAGAATTCCAGTTAAGTCTTATGAATTATGAATTTCCATAAAGGGCAGAATCATAGAGTTGACCAGGAGACATACTTGTCTTATCCTTCTTTAAAGGATGACGCACATAGATATTTGCGCAGTCAATAAAATTACATAATGTTTTGTCTCTTCATCTTCTTGCTTTTCCAAAATTTTTATTGCATTAACATGTTTATCTCACCATTTCATTCATTATATTCCATAGTTTTATATCACGTTTCTTCCCATTTCTATGTTCTACAAAACAGATGCACAATCCTTTCCCTTCTTTTAAAGTCATTCAGCCCTTAGACAAGGCATATAATATGGAATCATCTAGCCTACTTCCTGTATAGCACATTTACCTATTGCTTCCTGTATCCACTTATTCTGTCCCAAAGGAGAAAAAGCACACTTTTTATTATACTCAAAAAGTAATTATAACTTTATTGGAGAGGGCAAAACTTGACTTACTCCCCCTTTTCTATTCCTTTACCCCACCCCAACAGTCTCTCCACTCTATTTGCCATCCTCACGGCTCTGCTTCTCTTCTTTTTCTTTCAATTTCTGATTTGCCTGCCTATACCCCTTCTTTGTCCACTTCCTTTTTCAGAACCATACCTTACAAATCCATTATTACACCCATTTATAGTCCATATGCCTGGTCCCTCCATACCTTTGCTATGAGTTTCTTAATTTCTCCCTCCAAAAGTTGAATCCTAATCTCTCCTGCCTTCCTCATTCTCTTCTCTCATAACACATTACAAATATACAAGAATGACATATATTTATATCTCACTACCTAATTTTGGCCCATCATTCCTCTCTATCTTGATCCCAGACATTTTGCACTTCCCTGCAAGGCCACCACTTGTTGACGTGATCAGCATTCTCCCTTCCTCACCTCCAACACTTTGCTGGATGTTCCCATCCATCCTTAAGAATGGTTTGGGGTATTCTTTACCACCTGTGCACCATTCTCTAATATACATCACCCACTGACCCTACCTTATTTAATATCCTGTATCCCATTTCACACACAGTCTTCTCCTCAGCTACTAACTACCATAATCTACTGTTCTCCCTGCTTTCCCAAAGTTACATTTGCATATTTCTCTTCTATCTGCCTATATATTAATCCTATCCTCATGTCCTTATCTGACACCATTTCCCTTTCAGTCTGGCATAGTCTGTTCTTTCCCTTTCATTCTGACCTTTTCCTCTTCTCACTTCCTTCTCTTTCCTGATTACTGCTAACAAGTCCCTATACAACAACCAATTACCCAACACCTCTCTCCTTCTTCTGTAAAATCCATCCATTTATATATTGCTTCCTTTCTCAGATCATCCATGGCTCAGTTCCTCAATCTCTCCCATTTATATATCCCTTGCTCTAACATTTCCCTCCACACTGCCTGCAATTTTTTTCTCATCTAGTTTACCTAACTGAATATAACAACCCATATATTTCTACCTCCTGCCTCTAAGCTCTTCTCACACCAGTTTTTCTTTACAGCTTGACCACCAGTCCCTTCCAAAAAAAAAGTCCAAACTGCTTCCCATCTTGTCCCCTTAAACTTTTGTCAGATTAATACCAATAATAATCTCGTAAAATCTGGAGTTCCCTGCCCTCCCATTTTCCTACTCATTCTTATTCTATTCTTTGCATTCTTACCCCTTTTCCTTTTTGGAATTAATTTATGGTACATTTTTTTCTGTATCCCTACCATCCCAATTTTAGCCTGAAGCCTAATTTTCACTTGTCTGCTCATATATATTGCATGTGGTAGGAATTATAGAAAATTAGCTATCATACATTGTATTGATCCAAGTAAGGAAAGTACAACAAATAACTAACTAATTAATAATAAAAATCATAAATAAATAACTGGTATCAAAATAGTGGACTGAAACTAAATGCCAAAGAATGCATTATCATATTCTTTGAGAGGTCATCTACTTCAGAGGACTACCACATTAACAATATGCCCCTAAGATTTACCCAGTTATTCAGGATTTGGGAACTTATGTGGACAGTGACCTAACTTTCAACCAACGTGTCATAGGAAAGTTGCTCTATCTTGCACAGTTTATAAACAAAAAGATTGTGTCTAGGGATGCCATTGTTCCCTTTACTCAGCCCTCATTAGGCCTTTTATTGAGTATAATGCTCCCTTTTTTATGTATCTGTTCAGACACATGCAACAATTGGAGCACCCCCAGAGATACCATCCTAAAAAGAAATAAGGCTTAAACAATATGTTGTACATGGACCAACTCAAAGCCCTGTCGCTATACTTGGTATCCTAGAGACTGCTAAGAGCTGACCTGTGTTTGCCATACAAGGCATCCTCCGACCCATTACTGATAGCTTTACTCCACATCAGCAAGTCAAATAGCATGAAAAATACTTGGTCTAAGGATATAAACCTGTTCTGCAACATCATCAGCATGGTTTGAAGGAACAAGTATAGCTCACAGAGAACACCTCTGCATTGGAACAGACTCCCCTTCCACATAAAATAAAGCTCATCTCTACCTATATTCAACAGTAACTTGGCGTATGGATGGAAAAAAAGATTTGGTCCAGGACTTCCCCTGTACTACTAATAGACAGAGGCAGCTCCAAAATGCTTTATCCCATGCATAGGGCCCTTCACATTATCTATTGAATGATCACAGTTGTTCTAACTAAGGATAATATGCAATTATTGACCATTGGATAAGTAAGGCCAATCTAACATCTAATGGATAAGGTTAATTTGAGCACCAAAAGGGACATTGAGTATGCTTAAAATGTCCCGTAAAGCCAGCCAGTCTAACAAAATACAAAAAGATGTATAAATCAAAGAAATTTCTGCCATGTGATAGTCGCAAAGCCTCACAATGGTTAAAAATGCTAAGTTATTGATTTTAGACATTCTGAAACAAATGTAAGAGCAGTAGAACTCAATGCATGTCTTAAGTTTCCCAAGCATTGATATGATCTTTGAACAATGCAAAATGTCAGAGCAAACACTACCCAGTGTAGCTCCTACAATGGTAACAAAACATGACATCGGTCTGGAGTGAAATTATGGACCCCTAACTGACTCAGCAATCTGAGCCTTGACTACCTCTAGCAATTATGTTTATTAACATGATTTTAAGTGCCTGGGTGCTGATGTACTTGTAGGCTAGACTGAAGGTTGTTCTGTAAGATACTAACTGTACATTCCTTGATGGCTCCTTATTAGAATTGCCAGATCCCATTGTGCAAATCCTTACACTTCAAAAACATAACCTGTTATTTAAACAAAAAATGGTGAAATCTGAAACTAACTGTTTAAACTTTTAAGTATTTTTGCAGGATGACATCAGTCTCTGCACCCTCTGCTACTTATATATACTAACCCTGTGATTATTGTTCCTCAGAGTAATGCAAAGTACTTCAACGTCAGATTTAGTATATACTAGTCCACGTTTACACTTCAGTTCTGCTATTCACAGCTATGAGGGTGGCCTAATGGTTAAGATGTTTGCCTTACAAACAGAAGGTGCAGGGTTTGAGTCTCACAAGGGATAATTAACTAGGCTTAAAATGGCTCGCAAGGGCAGTTAGCCTAGTACTAATCTATGACCCTATGACATTCTCTAGGCAGTCTTCTCAGATAACCTGATTGACTATTATGGGTAACCCATCTTTTGCATTTTCTATAAAGAATGAGTATACATGCCTCTGAGGGGTGCATTTACTGTAGAATGGCATGCAAAGGAAGTCCAGGCTGTTTTCATGTCTGATCTATTCAACTTCATTTAAGAAAAATGTTGTGATTACTTTCACTTTATCTGTAACATTCAGATAACTCACCATGCTATTCATTCTGATGGCCCCTGACTTTTGCATTCCACATATGTTTTAATTAGCCTGTAGGCTAAAGTCCTTCACATTCTGTCTTTCCTCCAGGAAATATATCATTAGACTTATTGGGTCTTCTTTTTCCTGCTCTGTCTTTTATTACTGTATTTAACATACATTTTGTATTTAATATTTCTGCAAGGCCACCAGCGAAATGTTTTGTATAGTGTGCATTTAGTACCCAATAGTTCCTTGTTAGCAGGATCTAACAGATTCCTTGTACTGTGTACACAAAATCATTTCCCATTCAGTAGCTCGAGTGTCTGTGTACCTATCTTCTAATGCTGTTAATATTATTGAAGTATGAACACTCCAGAAGTTCTCAAAAGACAGAGTATTGCAACACAATAATAAAATTCTCTTTAAAGAAATGTTGCAACCGTTTAACGTTTACTGGTCAGTTTGTAAAGCAAATGTGAATAATAATAATAAGCCCTTAAAGTTGAATAGTCCCTTCTAACCATGTTGGTACCAAATTATACTTTTATTTTGTTGATAAGAATGGGCCATTGGAATTTCTCTTGGAGCTGAAAATCCCTACCGCAACATCACAAAAGACTGACCTAAGATATCTCTCTCCCTAAGTTAATGTAAAGGCTACTGTATTTTCATACTAAATGCATCAGTAGGAGTTTCTTACTTCCTAGAAAAATAAGTGTTCAACTTGGTCTTGCATAGAACACTTTTCATTGAGTAAAACTGCAATGAAAGAGACTGCTCTTCTAAACAAGTAAGTTGCTTTTGCTTATCCAGAATGTTTTGCAGGTGTATATAAATTATTGACCAATATATACCATTACATCATTTTGTGGGTATGATTATAGAGAACAACTGAGAAAACAGTGAAACTAAACAAAAATCAAACAACAATATTATCTTCATTTTTTGAAAAAATCACTTGCAATTTTAATAAGCGGAGTATAACTGGAAATGAAACAAATATGCTTCGGCACATGACCAATACACTTCAAACAAGTTAAATGTCCAATCAATAAAATGTCAGTGATAGCTTCTACGTTGTCAAAAGTGAGTGATTTGAGAAGCAAGCAGTAGCAAAAAGTGTTTTCCAGGAACATTTTTTAATATAATGTACCATTCCTCCAGCAAAATAAGTGTCTAAATCCTTTGAAAATAGATCAGAATATTCCACATTTCATCATAAAAAATAATAAAAAAGCTATGCCACTGGATTTACAAAAACTGCCATTTTATAAAGAAAAGTACTAAAACTCATTTCAATAATGATTTATCTGACATGCCAAAGGAAGAATTGCTTGAGAAAATATTAAAACACCACCACTCATTTTATTCCAGTTGAAAAAATCTTCTGACAAACTATCCAGTGTAATATCTCAATTAACTTCTTTTAGTGACTACCAGTTAATAATTGTCATGGGATTGGCTGTTCAACTCATACCATTACTGCCACTTGTTTTTCAAGAACATTTGCCAAAAACTTGGAAAAAGTCGTTAGAAAATTCAGTTTTTGCATTATTGCTTTAGCTTTTTCTGAAAATGTAAAAAAAAAACAATTACCAAATTCCTGCATCTGAAACCTGATGAAATTACAGTATTAATATTTTTACTTGAACCAAAGAGCAAAAGTCTGATTAAGACACAATAAAGTTTATTTTAACAATGTTGTCAGGCTAAGAAGAACTTGCCATATATTCAACATTTGTGGTTTACTTGAAATAATGGTTCACAGTAGTCTAATGATGTATTTGTGAATGATTTAGAATACAGATCCAAAGACTCTAAGTTTGTTCATTTTATGACTAACTGCTAAGAGACAGAAACATGTTGTTTAAGAGAAATCAGAATGAAAGTAAACTACTGTTTGAAATCAGTTTTACAATGGAAAAACAATGCAAATGTATGTAAGGCAGCAGAGTTTACCAGTGTTAAGATTAAAAAAAAAAAGTTTGCTGAAGATTTGGATGTATGTTCAAAGGTTCATACTAAGCTAACATTCACCAAGATCTGTACAAACCTAGCCATGTAACCCAACCCTGTTTTGTCCCAGAGTTCCTTGGGTGCCTATATGGTGGGGGTATGTTAGTAAATAGGTAGCTAAGGGTTATGTGTGGGGGGTATGCTAATTGGGGATTAATTTACTTATCATCGTCCTCTGTCTATCAGAGACATGGGTGAAGACTTGGGGTGAATTTGTGATTTCCCATACAATGATCAAGGTTTCTTTTGAACAGGATAAGGGTTGAATTCTGCTTCACATAGATGGGGAGTTTGTTACATAGAGTGGGGATCCTTTAAGGCACATATCATTCCCTCTAGCAGATTCTAGTTATGTCACAAAGTTCAAGTCCTTGGATGAATTGTTTCTGGTGATGTTTTTCTTGCGGATATGCAAGAAATCCATCAGAGTGGTATATAAGGATGCCTTATATGCTAGACAGAGATCACCTCTCAGTAACTTATAGGAGACTGAGTACAGAGATGGGACCTTAAGGGGATCTGCATAGGACAGGTTATTCATGCCCTGGATTCTCCTGGTGAGGAACCTTTGAGGGCATGCCAACTGTTGCAAGTACCTGGTTAGGTACATGCCAAAGGGGGCACTATACTCAGTTACCTGGTTAGGTACATGCCAAAGGGGGCACTATACTCAGTTACCTGGTTAGGTACATGCCAAAGGGGGCACTATACTCAGCTACCTGGTTAGGTACATGCCAAAGGGGGCACTATACTCAGTTACCTGGTTAGGTACATGCCAAAGGGGGCACTATACTCAGTGATGGGTCTAATAAGGGCTGAGTAGACTGATACTGTTATTTCCTTGGACCTGGATTCCATACCCTTTTACTTATGAGTTGGTGACATAGAATGATATTCTTACTATCTTGGCTATGTATTTCTTAAACACAAGATTGCTGTCTAGACTTGTTCCCATATCCTTGACTATCGGGTCAACTCTTAGGGGTGTTTTATTGATGAAGTAATTAGCTTCAGTGGACACTTTCCCAAACAGTATTATAATTGTATTTCTTTGCATTTTAGTTTTAACCCATGGCTTTCATAACAGTGATTTGTTTGTGTTACCCCCTCCTGAAAGATGTTGGTGTCATGGGGGAATCTATGTTGGAAGGGTTTTCACATAGGAGAGTTGGGGGTGGGGAGGTGAAGTCTGAGCTAAATTTATTAGTTAGTAGATTTGTTATGTCACCCTTGTCAGTGAAGGTTGTGCCACTTCCCACCAGTTCTGCACATTGCTGAGTATTACCTTTAAGGTTCCTGACACAGCTGAAGAATGCCTTGTGATTGCCCTTAGCTTGGGAGGCTATCCTGACCTTGCAATTGGCTTTGTCGGATTTTATTAGACCTCTTAGTTTCTTGTTTAGTTGAATCAGACAGCTTGTTTCTTTAAAAGTTGCTCTTTCTGATTTTGGCCATGACTTTTTTCTTTTGTTATACAGCCTGTTAAGGAAAGGATTCCACCAATGTGATTTGCTTTTGGTGTTAGATCTCGGCTTACTTCTGGTAGGTACTGAAGCCTCAATGCAGTCATTTACATGTTTGTACATGGTTTCTATAAATAATTCTGCAGAGGGAGTTGTGGTTTCTGGGTTTGGGGCAGCTGTGAATTTTGACAAACTGTCACTTAATAGGATTTAGTTTGCTTTAGTATAGTTCCTAGCTGTTACAGATTTAATTGGGTTTTCTGGGCTGATTTTTATTTTGAGCAGGGCACCTTTGTGGTCTGACTTCACCAATGAGGACGTTACATGAGGAGGTGCATTGATCTCCCATGTTGGTGAGTAATAGGTCCAATATGTTTGATCCTCTGGAGAATGCAGTACCTGGTCCAGGGTGTTTGTGCTGATAAAGCCCATGAAATTTGCCTGCAAGATGGAGGCAGTGTATGTTTCCTACCCTATAGGGGGGTATTTTAACTCTTCCATGACTAGGGTATTTAGTTAGATGGTGAGAGTCTGTAGTAGGTTTAGGTAAGAGTTGTGAGCTTCACAGGTCATAGGGGTGACCTGTAACTAGCCAGTACCTAGCAAGGAACCTTGTTTATGGAGACCTGGACATGGATGAACTTCAGGGCATCATCTTATGTAACCAACCTAGGGTTACATTTGCTATTAACATAGTTTAAGGCACCTTCATCTTTGCCCTTGTCACTGCTACTGTTGGTTTAAATGTGTGTAAGACACTGTAGCCTTCCACTACCAGAGTGCTTTCTGCAGTATTAAACCAAGTCTCAGTAACAGCGAAGATGTTTATATTCTCCAGAATGAGGAGGGCTTGTAGGGTGTGGCATTTGTGTTTCAACTCTTAGCATTTAACAGTAACACGTTAAGGTTGCTTTGAGTTTTTTGCAATGTTGGTAGTTTTGTCATTTTGACATTGCCTAAAAAGGCTCTAAGGGGATAGATAAAGTCTTAGCCAATATCCAGAAGCTCAGAGGGAACAGGTGCAGACCATCTTTGGCAGAGCAATAATAAAATCACAGTAATTAATCACATTCATCCTGAATACATATCAGAATCACAAAATGTATTGAAATACTTGTCTTACATAACCAAACTAATTAACCAATTAAACAAGATGGGTTAAAAGTTTGGTCTGTTAACCATGTCCTCCCATGATGATATTGGGTTCCCTTGGAGTGGCTTACAGTGGTGATTTTAAACCTTTGCTTGAAGTAAGAGAAGTTAAATGGCAGCTGAAATTATATGCCACCACCCCCCCCCCGGGATAAACAATAACTTTAAAATTGGTTGAAGACAAATATTAAGGTCAAATAACTTTTAAATAAACAATATATAATTATAGTGTTGTGTTTTTTGCCATCGTTTTATTATGTTCAGTTGTTGGTGGTAATTTTTTTAGTATGCAGTGGTTGCTTTAAAACTTTTAACCCATCTTGTTTAATTGGTTAATTAGTGATTATATAAGACAAGTATTTCAATACATTTTGTGATTCTGATATGTATTCAGGATGAATGTGCTTAATCACTGTGAATTTATTATCTTAATAAAGTATTTTTAAAAAGGAAAGTCCTTTTGACTGGAGCAACACAAATATATTTTTATCAAAAATAGTCATACCACTGACAAATTGTTTTTGTCATAGGTAATATTCCATAATATGTGATCCAAGAGCTCGTTTTTTACATGGCTGTGGGTTCCAGTGCATTACTTCTTCAGCCAAATATCCTCAATCACATGGCTAAGTTGAGAGAGTTATCCAAATTGAAAATGTACTATGAAAATCTGCTGCCAGGTCGAAGCAGAACTGGTTATCTTGTACTTCATGGATACAGAACTATATCTCATCAGCTCTTTCTCAGTTGACAGGGAAGACAATGAGAATAAAACTGCACTATCTTCAGTTTTCCTTCCTCTAGAACAGATGCCAAATGCCCAATTAACTCAGAAAGCTATCCAGAAAAAAATAATCTTTATTGTGATCAGTCAGCCTAGTCATTAGCAATGTTCAGCCAAGAAGAGATAGTTTACATCCACGATCCATAGGGCTAGTATTCAAATCAACAAGAATTATTTGCAATCAGAATCCCAATACACCACGGTCCTATTGTGTTCAGACTCAAGATGCTTTTTTACTTCACAGAAATAGAAAACATACATACAAAAATTGACCTTTCTAATCAAAAGTCAGTAAAATGATTGAAAAGTTACCAGTTAGCTATACTGTGATTCAGTAAATGTTGAGAATATACAAAATGAGACTGTTCCAGAGTATAATTCTCAGAATGTTTCTTACAGAATCATCATTTGCAGTTAATTTGCTAGTTGTTAGTGCAATGATAAATTGTTCTTTTACAGTGCCTTCAAGACCAGGCATGACCACTAGATCATTTCATAATGACTATAGTCTGACTATATATGACAGAGGTATAAAACAAGCTGGTAGGTGGAATGACTATGTCACAAGGTATGATGGCAAATAGTGAGCTTTAACAATATTGTGTACAGTTCTGTAAAATGTTTGTCCAATTGTGAAGTGATATATGCAAGTCATTGATGTCCCTGGTTGTAGTATAATTAGGCAAAAACTGATGATTGGGTGTGGGTGCATGATGATTTATCCCAGCTGGTGTGGTTTGATCATACGTGTGAAGCTCAAGTGATTAAACAAAGCCAGTCATGGGTACATCCTTATATACTCACACCCACTCATCTGTTATTGCAATTATACAATGACATTAAGAAAGAAATTGCTCACCTTTCTTAAATAGCATCTTTGTGTAACTGTGCTGTAGTGTCCCCATGTTGTTTCCTATTCTTCCACATTTGTTGATGTACTGCACATGTATATGGGACTTGCATTCTGACTCTATATCAGTGTTGTTCAATAGAAGCAATAGAGTAAAGACAATCTCCATTGTTTTTTTTTTTTTTTGTTTTTTTGTTTTTTTTGGTTAATTATGCAAATTGGAAAGCTAAGAGGTATGAGAGTCTGTCAAGACAGTGGAGAAATACAAGGGAAATCAGGTATGTTTCTTTAGTTTTGCAAAATGTACCTGTTTTTTCTTGTATTTGGTCAAGCCTCCATACATACCTCTCAACTTCTTAGCTCAAGAAATGTGGACAAAGCCTTAAATAATAGAGGATAAAAGCCCCATTATAAACTTAGAAAGCTGTTGGAATAACAGGATTTGTGTTAGTGTGCATTATCTGAAGGATATGAAGTCTGAAACTGAAATGCATGTCATTATTTAGTGACTTCACTCTTCAGAGATTTGTCAGGAAATGATAACTTTTATGAAGAAGAAACCAAAAATCTGAGGCAAAGATCTGTACAGTTGGCAGGTATGACTCCTTAGCATATACAAACAGAAGAAATTCTAACCGCTCAATGGTACTTTAGCAGCTGGACTGTTTCTACTAGCATACATTCTATTTACAGTGGGTACGCTGGTTAATCTATCCAATCAGTGTGCTCGTTTTGAATAAAAATGAACCATCATTGTATACTCTATAGTATATGACTTGTAATGAATATGCAGAAACATATATATATATATATATCAACACAAACATTAATCCCTAAGCAGAGGGCTGTAATATATAGCTTATTGTAGATTTAGTACCAGTAGTCCCTCATATGTTGAACATTATGTTACTTCATCTTCTTCTATATTTGCTGCCATCTTAGTAAACAGAATAGTTGCATATTCAATAGTTGCTTAATATGTGTGCCTCTATTCTAGTGCTGTTGGTATCTGAACCTTCCAGAAGTCATGATAAAATAACATCATGATTCCATAAGGTTTTTGACAACAGTTTACAATATTTCCTCTTTACTAGGTATCACTTTTTGTAAGCACATATCTCCATGCTTTTTTACTTGTTAGTGTGCATGTTAGGTCTCTGAATAATCCCACCTAGTGGTCTTTAAATGATGACAGACCTCTCCTGCATCTAATCTTCCGTGTGTAGCCTCCATTATAAAGCTACTAGTAACTCTAATACAGTTCTTTTTAAGAATGTGTTATGCAAAAAGGTTAGGTTTATATGCCACTTAGGAAAACATGTGAAGTACTCTATGGCTTGATTTTATCGAATATAGAAAAGGTGTCCTTTAGTTTTGCTCCTAATATTTTTATCAAGTTCAATGTGAAATTGTCTCCTAGGTCATTCAGTCATAAGTCATTCATGATGGCTATATCAGATTAAGGCTTTTTTGTGTAAAGGTCATGCATGTCAGCTCATATAAATTAAGTCAGAATCTAAGATATCCACATGTCCCATGTCTTTTTCCATTTACTATGAAATATTTAATTTATGTTTCACATAAAAATGTATTTGTACATGATTTTTAAGTTTATCCCTCCTACTGAACATCGGGCATCCCTTTTAAAATGTGTCCAAACATCCCCTACATGAACTAATTTCATGAATGTAGCTAGGAGGGGAGGCCTTCATTTACATCAATAAATGAATGTAAAATGCTCTGCTAAATCATTGTCCTACTTTTCATCATTCAATATTTTACAAAGGAAGTCATACTATTCATTTTTTTTAAATGTGTGCCTTTGTACTTAAAGTCTTAATATAAAATCAGTTTCATCACTATCCCAAGATTCCGGCAGTTACTCAAGATTTAATTTGTTTTATTTGTTTGCCAAGTGAATTGGTTTAATAATATCACTATAAGTCCCCTATATTACTACAGTGTCTAGTTGTACTACTTGAAACAGTATAGAATTTCTCCTGCTCTTAATGGGATAATTTGCTCATAACATTTGTAGGCAAAAGTTCTTTCTTTTAGTGTATTTAAATGAAGAATATGTTGACATTGTAGCACTTTTTATGGGGTGGTTATCTTAGGTTTTAAGGGCTTAGTTCAGATTTAAATCAGCACAGGCATCAAACCCCTTTTCCCATTTTATACATGGGGTCAGGGTGTCACATTAGCAGTGACCACCATCAAGAAACAATATTCACAATGTTGAGCGGCTTAATCCAGATTTGAGTATGTCCCTTTCTTACCGATCAGTTAGAGTTATTCTCTCCAGCTCCTTTCATATCAGAGTAGACTATTGAAATATTCCTTAAAAAAACTAAATATATTTCATATAAATCATTGATACCAGAAGTGACACTAATGGTTGAAAAATAGGCAGCTACATAGGTTATACCTGCTAAGCCAATCTCAAACTACAGAACAGACAATTTAGCAAGGCTAAATGGAAACATCAGCAAAAACCTCAATATTAAGTTATTTTTCCTGTATTTAAGATGCACAAAACATATATACTTTTAAAACTGGATATTCTATTTCTGATATACCAGTGTATGTTAAGTAAAAGAAAATTACACATGATAATGCAAATTGACTAGAATGAGCACAAATTTAACATGGCTGATCTGAAAGTCAGAACAGTAAGGCTAAAACAAACTACTTGTTAGTCAAAAGAGGAATTTCCACTTCTCTGTGCTTGAAACACTATCCAGGTATTGTGAGTGAGTCAGTAAAAAATAATATGTGTTCATCGTTATCAAAAATAAACAAAAATGATGCATTTATGCAAGAAAGTAAGAAAGAACAGCAAACATCTGCCCACTTCTCCAAAGGAATTCTGATCAAGGGCGCCCGCAGGCAGGTGCAAGGGGGTGCACTTGCACCCCCCTGGAATCCGCCGAGTTAATCTTTTGATTTAAAAAAAAAAAAAAGTTTTTTTTTTTTTTTTTTTTTAAGGCATTCTTCTTTAAGGAGCCCAGTTACAGGTGTGCTGTCATCATCGCTTGAAGTTTGAGCCGGAACTAAAATGAACAGTTGTGAGTCGTGACATCATTCTTGCGGAGCTGAAACGGACAGTTTTGGACCTTAGTAGATGGGACTCTTGCAAGCGAGTGGGAACGGATGGAAGATGGGACCCTTGCGAGCGGGAACCGAAACGGCTTTAGTGGAGCTGAAACAGGCAGCTTTAGTAAGGTAGGTGTGTGTGTGTACGGAAGATGGGATGCTTTAGTGAGGTGTGTGTGTGTGTACGGAAGATGGGACGCTTTAGTGAGGTAGGTGTGTGTGTGTGTGTGTGTGTGTGTGTGTGTGTGTGTGTGTGTGTGTGTGTGTGTATATATATATGTGTGTGTGTGTGTGTGTATATATGTGTGTGTGTGTATATATGTGTGTGTGTGTGTGTGTGTGTATATATGTGTGTGTGTGTGTGTGTGTATATATGTGTGTGTGTGTGTGTGTGTGTGTGTATATATGTGTGTGTGTGTGTGTGTGTATATATGTGTGTGTGTGTGTGTGTGTGTGTATATATGTGTGTGTGTGTGTGTGTGTGTGTGTGTATATATGTGTGTGTGTGTGTGTGTGTGTGTGTATATGTGTGTGTGTGTATATGTGTGTGTGTGTGTGTGTGTATATATGTGTGTGTGTGTGTGTGTGTATATATGTGTGTGTGTGTGTGTGTGTGTGTGTATATATGTGTGTGTGTGTGTGTGTGTGTGTGTGTGTATATGTGTGTGTGTGTGTGTGTGTGTGTGTGTGTATATATGTGTGTGTGTGTGTGTGTGTGTGTGTATATATGTGTGTGTGTGTGTGTGTGTGTGTGTGTGTGTGTATATATATGTGTGTGTGTGTGTGTGTGTGTGTATATATGTGTGTGTGTGTGTGTGTGTGTGTGTGTATATATGTGTGTGTGTGTGTGTGTGTGTGTGTGTGTGTGTGTATATATGTGTGTGTGTGTGTGTGTGTGTGTGTGTGTATATGTGTGTGTGTGTGTGTGTGTGTGTGTGTGTATATATGTGTGTGTGTGTGTGTGTGTGTGTATATATGTGTGTGTGTGTGTGTGTGTGTGTATATATGTGTGTGTGTGTGTGTGTGTGTGTATATATGTGTGTGTGTGTGTGTGTGTGTGTGTGTATATATGTGTGTGTGTGTGTGTGTGTGTGTGTATATATGTGTGTGTGTGTGTGTGTGTATATATGTGTGTGTGTGTGTATATATGTGTGTGTGTGTGTATATATGTGTGTGTGTGTGTGTGTGTGTGTGTGTGTGTGTGTGTGTGTGTGTGTGTGTGTGTGTGTGTATATGTGTGTGTATATGTATGTATGTAGTGGGGATGGGGCAAATAGCATCCTTTCCAATATGGTTAGTTTGTCTTAAAATATCATTTATTCTCAAAGACGCACACATTTTTGTGGGAATGGACACCGTTGTTTTAGAAGAAACTCTATCTGGTATTCTACTTTGCATGCCTTTCCAACAGAAAACAAAGGCTTCTAGGTCAGTCTCATGTGGAATTTAGCAACTCCATATGAGGGATGATTATCAGTGATCCTGGCTCCATCTGACAGTCTCCCATTTATTAATTATGTGTTTGCCTCATAAATCACATTGAGCTAACTAGCAACCATTGAATGGCTGCAATTCTGACATGCTTATGTCATCATATAAATGTTGACAGTCTACTGCATGTCCCGAGGCTAATCCTCAAGGTATGCAACTAAAAACAATGTATTTGCATCCCCTGTATCCCCATGCCCCTGCTGCTTATTTATTTAAACATTAAGATCACACAGTCCCTGAGAAAAAGGCATATTCCCCAACCCTAAGGATTATCTGTTTTTGCACAACTGTCGACCATCTGTATAGTCGATCAAACTGTGTCAATAATACAGAGGTCAGTTTAAGCTAAAATATATACAGGAGCGACTCAAGGAGTTATACTTCACAATATATAAATGTAAAATAGAGGACTGCTGATTAAAATTCAGTAAAATCTTACTCTTTCAAAAAGAATTCACCAAAGAAGTATATTGCCAAATCAGACCAAGTTACTCAAATGAGATGGAGAGAGAAAACTAAATGCTCCCATATCCCAGAGTTTATGTGACCATATAGTTGGAGTGGAACGAGTGTGGGGGACATACCTCTCAACTGTCCAGATTTTTGCAGAATGTCTAGATTTTTGCCTCATAATTTTGGTCTGTACCTCATAAAATCTCTGGTTTTCTGGAAAATCACTGAGGAATAAAGTCACTAAATAATGACCTAGATTTTAGTTTTGGACTTCATATCCTTCAGGAAACGCATGTTGATACAAATCCTGTTATTCTACTAATGTTCTAAGTTTTATAAGAGCAATATTTAAAATCTGTCTTTATTTTTGGGCCTTTGTCCCCAAATTACTTTAGGCTTTATCCAGATTTCTTGCACTAGGAGGTTGAGAGGTATGGTGGGGGAATTGCTGCATCTCTTTTCAGGGGCTCAGCTCACCTTCATCTATTTGCTGAGTTTTTGTGCCTGTTTTGGTAGGATAGGAGTCCCAGAAATTTTGCAAAAGGTTTTGAAGGAAAAATGTACCTTTTCATTTGTGGCATAAGCAAAGGAAAAAATGGGTTGATGCACAATGAGGTACAGAAATGATGAACATGGACAAGCCTGGAGAATGACTGGTTGTAAGAATTCACCACTTAAATGTAACGGAAAAAACATAATGCGTCTGTGAAACATTAACTTTAGTATATAGTATATTTAGTATATACTTAGAGGGGAAGCAGTAGCCACAGGTAAAATAGAAATGGAACTTGAGGTATTCCTAACTGATAATGCTGAAGTGATCGCCCTTTAAATTTATTTACGGGGAAAGTTTGACTTGGGACAAGCCAATTTTTAGTGGACGCCCAGGAAGAAATGCTCCAGACACATGTTTTTGTAACATGGGAGAAAACCCACATGAACACAGGGAGGATATGCAGACTCTGCACAGAAGGCCCTCCAGACAAGAATTGAGCCAGAGAACATATTGTCGCAAGGTGACAACACACACCACTGCACTGTCCTTACAAAGTCTGTAAATGTGATCCCCAGAACAGTGAGACTGAAACTGTTGGCAATGGGACATATAGAATAAGTCTGCTATTGCAGTACCCTGGAGTATCCCCCCCAATGAAGTATGTCAATCTTAGCATTAGTATCTATAAGTACTATCTATCTATAAGTGTAGGCATATAGACCCCATTTGGGGGCTTTGAGAAGGGGACTGTTTTAATTAATCTACAGCCAGTTTTGAAATTATTCACTTTTTTTCTTTTACAGCCATTCACTGTATTTCTATTATAATCCCATTCCTCTTTTTTTCCTTTCGTAATGCTTCACATATTTCCAACAGGAATCTGATGTTTATATTAAGCAAGCACTGTATCAAAGAAGCATAGTGGTCTGTGAGATGCTGGGATGCATATGAAGGTGTATCACCAGCAGAAAGCAAGAAGCTGTCAACTCTCTTTACAGACAGTTAATGACATGAACAGACCCTAGTGGGATGACAAGCCAAATATTCTCAAGTGCCTTTCTTTGGCACTGGTTCCAGGAGTTACCTATCCCTAGTCTAATTCCATTTTAAAATTGGAGAAATGACACTATTTTAAGGGGGGTGGGAGTTTGTTCTACAGATAAGGGAGTTGTTGGGTAATGAATCTGTAATGTTTGCTGCTAACAGAAATTTTGAGGTTAATTGTATTTGCACTTGTTATCCCTCCCATCTCTTTTTTCAAGATAACAATTCAGGAGATGCTATGAGACTCTATGGGATTCTGACATAATGGTTAAGATGTTCACCTTATACACCAAAGGTGCAGGGTTTGATTCTTGTATAGGGTAATTGGCTAGGCATAAAAACACAATTAGCCTAATATTTATCTATCTATAAGATCTGGGTGGTGTGGTGGGTTGCTGCAGGTGTGATGGACTTGGGTTTGAAACATGGCAGAGGTATTTATTTCAGAGCTGAGTGACCTCGTGGGCCTAATGCACTATATTAAGAAAAAGCGAAATTATTTTAGTCTGGGTAGCTCAGATTTCCAAGTGTAGTAATCTTCTTAGAAATTAATCTCTGGATCCAGAAATGAATCTTTAGTTGAACACATATTTTGTCAGGGGCACACAGGCAGGGAGTTGCACTCAGTTTTGTCTGAACCAGTGAAATGAAGAGGAGCACAGTGAGATCCTCTAGGATGACTTGAAACTCCTCTGAGTAACATTATGAGTCATACCAAGAGCCTCTTTTTTGCCCCCCTTACCATGCCTGCTGACTATCTGCCCAATTGCTGTGACTTATGTGTTCCCTACTTGATGAGAGTTGATTACATTGTATCTGGCATCCACCAGCCATCAGGGAATTTTATAATGGTCACCCTAATGCCGTCTACTTGCCCCTTAATCTGTTTAAAACTTTATTTAGTGGCTCACTGCTGTTTTTCTGCTGTGATAAATATTTCTGTAGTGTTTTCTGCCTAAAATAGTGTAGCTAGTAGCTGTAATGGTTTCCTACCCTCCCTCCGTATTGCTAGTCATGTTCTTATACTTGGTGGCTTTGCAGTTGCCCACTCCTACTGTAAATTTGATCTAGAACACTCCTCCTAGTCTAGTGTCATTAGCTCATTCTACCTAATACAGAGAGAACATTTGAGAAGGCCAACCCAATTAGGTTCTTAACCTTGAATTATCTTGTGTTCCTCCTTTCTCCCTTTCCACTTTACAAAAAAAAAGAATTTTGCTAGAATCTCCTTGTGTTCTGACTGAATGTGCTTCTCAGCTGATAAATATATTTTTTGGCACTTTTAACTGTTCAGAGTTGAATAAAAACAATAATTGAATTCAGTTCAGAATACAGTTTGAATAAATTGCATTTATTTAAACTGCATCTGCTTTAATGTTGCTACACACTCAAGTGTGCTAGCTTGCACTGCACTTGAATTATTTTTAGTGCAGTTGTAGCTGCTTTTCAGTAACAAAATCTAAACTTGTTTCCTGTAACTAGTCTAGTCCAGATACAGATTTGCTGCATCCAGGACCGTGTGTAAGCTTCTGAGCCCCAGTGAGGTGTGTGTACGGAAGATGGGATGCTTTAGTGAGGTGTGTGTACGGAAGATGGGACGCTTTAGTGAGGTGTGTGTGTGTGTGTGTGTGTAATGCCCTAGGAGTTACATGGTGGTGGGTAGAGAATAAGGCTTGAAC
Organism: Protopterus annectens; assembly: GCF_019279795.1. Taxonomy (NCBI): domain Eukaryota; kingdom Metazoa; phylum Chordata; order Ceratodontiformes; family Protopteridae; genus Protopterus; species Protopterus annectens. Next base: position 1,817,655,466 of record NC_056735.1, read on the forward strand.
CCTGTACCTTGGGCCCAAGTGGCAAGAGCCTGAATTCCCTACCCACCACCATTTGTAAAAATGTTGCAGGCTTTTCCCTCATACTTTTGCTGTTCCTCATAAAATCTGTGGTTTCTGTATTTGTGTCCTTGTTGCCTGACAGCTACATGTTCTCTCGTTTGATTCTTGGCTGTCTGGAGTGTTTCTCCCTGGGCCTCTGCTAAAAATTAGCTTATTTTCCAAGTCAGACTTTCCTGGTTAACAAATGTTAAAAATGGGCACTCATTTCAATATCAGACTTCATATTCTTCAGAAAGTGCATGGTAACAAAATCTTTTATTCTAGCAATTTTTTTTTTAAGTGTACAAGATGGATATTTGAAATGTATCCCTGTCTTTGGGACTATATTCCCCCCCCCCATTATTGGCTTCATCCAGGTTTTGTGCTAAGGTTGAGAGCTATGGCAAGAACTGAATTCACTGAATATGTTTGGGGGCTGTATTCACCCAGTATTGGCTTTGTTCAGGTATTTATTGGCTTCATCCAAATTTTGTGCTAAGGTTGAGAGCTACGGTAAGAACTGAAGTCACTGAATATGTTTGGGGGCTATATTCCCCCATTACTGGCTTTGTCCGGGTGTTCTTTGCTAAGAGGTTGAGAGCTATGGTGAGAACTGAATTCACTGAATGTTTGGGGCTGTATTCACCCATTATTGGCTTTGTTCAGGTATTTTGTGCTAAAAGGTTGACAGCTGTGCTATAGTGAGAACTGAATTCACTAAATGGTAGCCATTTAAGTTGCTGTCTTCCTCTTTCACAAAACAGCTGAGTTGGTGTAGTGGTATGTTGCTCTGACTGTTTTGCACAGGGTCCCCCTGGGTTCAAGACGTGGCAGTGAAATGTATGGTGGTAACGCAGCATTTTATTCTAGCAACTTTCCAACATTATACAAGCAATGTTTAAAATGTGTCCCTGGTTTTTGGCCTTTTCTCCCCAATAAATGTTGTTTTTTCCAGATTTCTTGTGCTGAAAAGTTCAGAGATAACGCTGAGTGTCGAGTAGATTTTACTAGCTGAGAGCTGCAGGAAGCAAAAGTTTAGTGATGCTTATGTTTAGTCTGCTTGCATTGTTAATAGCACAACAGATAGTGTCCTTGCTTTTGATGCTGAAGGCTGTGGGTTCTACTCCCACAGTAGGTAGATGCATTGCTGATACTGTACTGTGTTGTAAAGGGGGTGGATGCTGCAGTCCTTTTGGTAAAGATACCTAGTAACTATGAACCTGTTATCAGTTTGCTATCCATTCCCTATTGCAGTATTACTAGCTTATTTTTTTATTGCATGCAACAAAGGCAATTTATTCTTCAAGGGTAACAGGCACTTTATTTGTAGATTAAATAATGACATATAAAGCAGCAACCTCTTTATTAGATACAAATTTCTTTAATGTGGATTTTACTACTTCAGAGATTGTGCATATTTTTTACTGATACTGGTGGACTATAGAAGGTTAAGTAGACTTTTTATGATGGAAATGTTCTGAATTGAGCAGTTTTGTCAGTAGTGTATGCCTTTTGTTTCATTGTTTACTGGAAAAATGTTCAAAACAATAATTTTAAAATGCCCTCTAACAACTGTACTGTATTGTACAAGGAATATGATGTAATACAGTCAGGAAGGTGTATCAAAGAGCATGTGTATGTTATGTTCGAGGGGCCTATGATTTTGAAGACAGCCCAGAGTTAATATTTATCTGCCACTGGTAAAATGTATTTTCTTTGAATGTGGGTTTCAATGCATGTGAGTTTCAAGGGCAGAGAAGTTTTAATGTTAGTCTATTTTCATTGTAAGACTGCATTACTTTGTTTAACAGATATGTATTAGGGTATGTGCTGTAAAATGCAAAATAAAACTTTCAAATGAAATCCTAAATCATCGCAGAAGTAAAGCAGTATGCACATTACAGTGTTTATGGTAAATAGGGCAAAATAACCAAGGAATGGAACATTGGAATGGCTGCAGGGGGAGGCTCCATTCGACCATGATTTTGTGAGGGGGGGGTAGTGAACTCAGACAGCCCCGATTGAACTATACCTCTCAGTTGTCCATATCTTTGCAGAATGAATAGATATTTGCTTCTTATTTTTGGTTTGTTTCTCATAAAATTTGTGGTTTTCTAGCAAATCATTTAGGAATGAAGTCACTAAATGACACATAGTTTCAGACGTCATAACCTTCAGAAAAATGCATGCTAATGCAAGACTGTCTTAAGTTTATACAAGAGCAATTTTTAGTAGTGTTTGTATGTTCCCCCAATATATTTGGCCTTGTCCAGATTTCCTGCATTAAGAGGTTGAGAGGTACGTGCAAATCACTGTAGATTAGGAATATCCAAACCTCTCAATTGTCCCCAATTTTGGCTCAAAATGTTGCTCTCCCCTAATAATCCCTCCTCAAAAATGGCAAGTTTGGAAGAAAATGTGGAGGGTTTATAATTGTATATAACTAATGATCAGAGTTATAGATTACTTTACTTTTATTTCAGAAATGCATGTAGATGCTCTTATTTTGTTAGCTGCTCAAGTTATCAATGTTACTACTAAAAAGGTGTCCCTTTTTGACAGGTATTTTTGCATCACATTTTGGTCCGTTTTTCATAAACTTGTGGTTTTCTGGCAAATTAGTGGCAAGTCATTAACGCTTGAAGTTAGAAAATAATGGCAGACATTTACATTTGAGTTTCAGATTTTATACCCTTCAGAAAATTCGTACTAATGCAAGATCTACTACTGTTCTATTTAAGTTAATAAGAGCAGTATTTAAAAATTGGCCTTATTTTTGGGCCTCGTCCCATTTCTAGTTCTATGTATGGCTTTGTCCAGATTTCTTGCTCTGAAGTTGAGAGGTATGAGTGTTAGAGCCACAGGTTCATAGGTTTATACTAGGCTATCTGCCCTAAGGCATTTATAAGCCTAGCCCAGAGTTTTGTGGCTTACTACACCCTTATGTTAAAAATACTGTGCCCATTAGTTTGTTGTGCCTCTGTCCAGCAGTGACACAGAGATGATTCAGGGGTAAACCTACGATCTCCCATCCACCGGTCAAGATTTCTCTTGAACAGAGCCAGCGAGGTGCTCTGCCTCACATGGACCGGGATTTTATTCCACAACATAGGGTGTCTCTGGGTGACAAATCTATCCCTCCAGCATGTCCTATTTATATCCGTGCTAAGGTTTAAGTCGCTTGCTCTAGTGGATCTGGTAGATTTGGATTTTTTGAGGTGGAGCATGTCCATTAATTCCGGGTTGGACATGGCCTTGTATGTCAGGCACAGGTCACCACTGAGCAGACGGTATGCGACTGAATAGAGCTGGAGTTTCTTCAGTCTGGCAGCATATGACAGATTTTGGAGTCCCTTTATCCTTTTGGTGAGGACCTTTTGGGGTCTCTCCAATTGCTGCAGGTGTCGGGTGAGATACATCCCGAATGGGGCATTGTACTCTATCATTGGTACTCTATCATTGGTCTGATAAGTGAAGAGTACAGGGGAACAATGACCTCACTTGATCTGGATGTGAATCCCTTCATGATCAGGTGGGCAATGTAGAAGGTTTTTCTAACCACTTTAGCAATGTGAGTGTCAAAAGAAAGGCCACTGTCAACCTGGGTCCCCAGGTCCTTGATAACCTCTTCTGTGCTTAGTGGATTGCCACCTATATGGTAGCTTGGGGTTACCTTGTTTTTCCCGAAGGGTATGACTATTCATTTTTTGGCATTTAACTTCAGGCCATGGCTCTGGCACCAGCTATCAGTTTCCGTGAGACCCCTCTGAAGGATATCTGTGTCCGATGTACTTCCCACTATTGCTCCCAGTTTGCAGTCATCTGCAAACTTTGTCAGCCATAGTCCTCCTATGTTTGCCTGTACTTCTGAGAAGTAGATGCCGAACAACAGGGGGCCAAGGACTGAGCCCTGTGGGACACCACTTGTGACCGGCTTGGAGTCTGACATGGCGCCAGCTACTCTAACCCTGTGGGTTCTGTCCTTTAGCCAGTTTGCAACCCATCTTGTGACATATAGGTTTACATTTAAGCTGGTAAGTTTCTGTATAATACCCGAGTGGGGTATTGTGTCGAAAGCTTTTGCAAGGTCAAGGTAGACTGTATGGACTTGCCTTTCCCTCATCAATGGCCTTGGTGACTGTTTCGAAGAAGTCGACCAAGTTGAAAAGGCATAATCTGCCCTTGACAAAGCCAAACTGGGTCGGGTCCAATGTCTGCAAGTCCCCTATGTCTTTGTTTATGAGTTCCATTATGATCCTCTCCATAGCTTTGCAGACCAGGCTTGTTAAGCTTATGGGGTGGTAATTACCAGGGTCCGTAAAGGCACCGCCTTTGTGGAGTGGGACCACAGTTGCCGTACGCCACTCCTTGGGCACGTATCCTGTGGTAAGGCTAAGATTAAACAGCTGCCTTATGTGCGGTTTAGTTCCTCATTGAGTTCGTGTAGCACACACCTGGGGACACCATCCCGTCCCATTGATGCTGTGTTTTTAGCTTTAGAGAGAGCAGCTTTCACCTGCGCATTGGAGATGTCTGGGAGGCTGCACTCGCTGGGATAGTTATCTCTCCTTTTAGGGGAGAGGGGTGAAGTTTGCACTGAACCTGTCTGCCAGTATGTTGGCAATGTCTGTGGGTTCAGTGATTTTTGTATCATTTTGGACTAATTCTGAGCATATCTGGGAGTTTCCACCCAGGTTTCTAACATAGCTGAAGAAGGCCTTATGATTGTCTTTTGAATCTATGGCAATTTTTCTCTCAAAGATGGCCTTGGATGATCTTATGAGTGCTCGTATTGTTTTACTAATGATCAAAGGTGTCTTCTCTTTTATGGATTTTGCTCTATCATGTAACAGCTTTCTCCTCTTTATTGTAAAGTTTGTTTATGGATGGGGTCCACCAGACTGGATGTTTGCCCTTGGTGGAAAGAGTCTTGGTTTTATTAGGGATTGCCTGATCCATGCAGTCCTGGAGGTGTTCGTAGAAGGCATTTGTAAGGGCTTCCGCAGCTTGAGCTGTGGTTTCCACTGGCTCGGGGGCCTTGAAGGATACCACACCAGTCTTGAGTAGTGTGAAGTTTGCTTTAGAGAAATTCTTCACTGTGGTCTTTTTTGTTTGGGGTGGGGGCGGGATGTGGATATCCAGTGAGATTAGTTTATGATCTGATCTCACCAATGAGGGATATACTTCCGGTGTGGAGCATTTTGTCCCCATGTTTGTGATGATGAGACTGTCAGCCAGAGACATTTCAAATTATGACATACTTATTGCACCCCACCCTTCATTGTAGTAGCTCTGGATGTGTCCAAGGAAGGCAAGGAGCAGTTATGCAGTGCAAGTGTGCAGAGCATTCCCCCATCCAAGGTACATCACAAATACGACCGTAGCTTTTTATCTGTCCTTGATTTTGCAGAATGTTCTGGAGCATTTTGTCCCCATGTTTGTGATGATGAGACTGTCAGTCAGAGACATTTCAAATTATGACATACTTATTGCACCCCACCCTCCATTGTAGTGGCTCTGGATGTGTCCAAGGAAGGCAAGGAGCAGTTATGCAGTGCAAGTGTGCAGAGCATTCCCCCATCCAAGGTACATCACAAATACGACCGTGGCTTTTTATCTGTCCTTGATTTTGCAGAATGTTCTGGTTTTCTATTAGATTTTTATACTGTTGATTTATGCTTCTTATTATTGAGGAACTGCATGCTGTCCCAGTGCCCTGTTGCTCTGTTTAAGTAGCCATGGTTTAATGAACATCAGGTAAGCTTGTCGGAGATTGTAAGATGCAAGTAAGCTTTAGTAAGCATATTGCTAAAGAATTACCAGCATTGAAAGTCTTTTCGTTGTTGCCATGCAGAGAATATTTACATAACTAGATAATGTATAAGCCTTGGGTATTGAAATGCATATGACAGTATTTGTAATAAAAGGACAGGATTACAGTATTTTCAGAAGCTCATTGCATTTTATTGGAGACCAGTGTCTTACAGCAGTGTCTGTGTGTTAGTACACTTAGTTGGGTGGATTTAATGGTATATGGTAAATAAGCATTGCTACCTTACTTAAAAGCCAAGGCCTGCAACAACTAGGTAAGCTCCATACTGAAGTCAAAACACAATAGCTCTGGTGGGTAAATGTACTCTGTAGTAATCAAAAAAGGCAAATGTTTGAAATAACTACAGCTTATGTGCAAACACAATAGGTAGTGATGAAACAATGCTCTGCTAAAAATGCTTTAATGCTCCACATTGCTGAGCTGCAGTTCAGTTATCACTGGCTACCAGGATTTCACCCACTTCAGATCAAGCACGGTGCCGTTCAGTGCAACCTTCCCATAACTAATTCAAGTCTGACCAGAATTATTTTGTGTGTGTGTGTGTGTATGAGGGAGGTAGCATACCCCCTCAGCTGTCCAGGTTTTTGCAGAATGTCCAGATTTTTGCCCCATATTCCTCCTAAAAAGGATTGAAGTCGCAAAATAATGAGACATTTCAGTTTTAGATGTCATATCATTTAGAAAAATGCATACTAACACAAATCCTTGTTACTCTTGCAATTTTCTAAGTTTATGAGAGCCATATTTATAATCTGTCCCTATTTATTT
>NC_056735.1:1817667105-1817767105 GCF_019279795.1 Protopterus annectens
TAAATACACTATGATCTAAAATAGATGACATTAAAGTTATCTTTAAAATCAAATGATATACCCATTCAATTAGAATTTAAAAAATCTAAATAGAAAATATGTTAAAATTTTAAACCATAAAGTATAAATAAGTTTAGAAAAACTAAAACTTCAAACATATTCAACAAATCCATCGTGTTCATAAACTAGCCATTACATCTAAAAAATTAATAAATTAAACCACATTAAAACGTGTCTTCACAAATTAATAATAAATATGAAAGAAAAACAGATATAAAGGAAATTATTGAGTGCTTTAAGACGTATTATGAAAATATAAATAATAACAGTAATGACTTAGATAACAGTGATATAGTTGATACATTTTTAAAAATATATATACAAATAAAACTAACAAATTAACAAATAAAAAATCAATAGACCTTCTTTTCTAAAAGAAATTAAAGATCAAATTAAAAAACTAGAGAATAACAAAGCATCTGGTTTGAATCAACTTATTCCAGAATTATATAAATTATTTCCAGATAATGTCATTAAAATATTGGCAAAAGCCTTTAAAGAAATCAAAATTACTACTAAAGTTCCCCTATCATAGAGATATTCTCTTACATTGCCTCTATTAAAGCAAGGTAAGGATCCATACAGTGTTCTTCTTATCAAGCTATTTCCTTCCTAAATGTTGATTATAAACTGTTTAGGTCCATTTTACCTAATATAATTAATTTAGTATTACCAAAATAAAATAATAATGATCAAGCAGGGTGCATGCTAAATAGACAGGTACAAGATAACATAATAGATTAAACACACTAATAAACCACAGAAAAAAAAAATAAGAAAGAACTTTCATTAATTAGTTTACATTTAGATAAAGCTTTTGATTCAGTTAATTGGTATTATTGCTTTAATATACTTAAGGAATGTAACTTCTCACTTGAACTAATATCATTAATCTCCAAGTTTTACAGTAATTCTAATACCTTTGTTAAAATGAGTCATTTTCTCTCTAGTTCTTTTAAAGTACAAAAAAGTATGAAACAAGGTTGCCCATTATTTGCACTAGTAATAGAATCTTCTGCTAATCTTATTAGATCAAACAAAAATATCACAGGCATATCTTTAGCTGATAATTTTGATTTTAAAACATCAACTTTTTGCAGTTTTGAAGATTCTTACAAGAGGAGATATAAAAAATCAACAGAGCCTGTAATTAGCTCTATGAAACAATTTGAAACAATTACAAGTTTAACATTTAATCATACTAAAAATAATACATTATTAATTAATGAGAAAATGAAAAAAATATGTAAAATGTATAGTAATTTTAACTGCAGCGATACTCAGATTAAACATGTTGGTATCACTATTATCTTAAATTGTAAATATATGCTATTAGTTAATTTCAAACAGATTCTAGATAAAATTACACATTTAGTTACTAACTGGAATAATGTTTTCTTTACTATGGAAGAATGTTTGATGTTAATTAAGTGGGTAATTCTTTCTAAAATCCTATTTGTCATAACAATCATTAATTCTGACTCCATCAAAAACATTTATAAAGAAAACATATAGCATTTTGTTAAATTTCTTTGCTATCCAAATAAACCAATTTCTGTTATTTGGCATACAAAAAGTTGGGAAAATGGTTGCATAGGATTTTCTGATATTGAATTATATGTCACTTTAGCTATTATTAAAGTTATTGCACTTTGGTTTAATACAACACATGAACCAAAATGGAAACAAATACACCAAATAATTTTATTCAATAGTAATAAATGTATTACTACACATCACACACAAATTGTTCCTAACAGTTTTTATTGTTTTTTTTAAGATTATTGAATAAATGGAAATAGTATTCCATATTCAGTTCATTACATTAACCATATTTTTTTTTTCTTTTCAGAAGTTCATTTATACTAATCATTTTATCAAAGATTTTTTTTCAATATTTCCAATTGCTTATACTAATAAATGGTTAGAAACATATGACTTTAGTAAAATGATAGAAATGATAGAATACAATAACATAATTTATTGACATCAATTCCTCAATGGGAGTGAAGTTTGTACTGTAGAAATTCCACTGTCTAGATATAATTCAGATTCCAATAATTGGTTAATATTGCAGACTTGTATGGAATTTAATACAAAGATAAATAGGATATTTAACGCATATTTGGAATTTTTAATTAATATTAACAATAAGTGAAAGAGCAACAATATTATCAATAATATATCACATTCTCAGATTTAATTCTTTACACTAAGTTAACACCTATTGGAACTATTCTACAAAAAATTAATATTTTTTTTTCAGATGAAACTAAGAAGATAGTATTAAAAATCATCAGATAAAACTACATCCTCACTATATTGGATAATTTTCACTTGGAAATTCTTACATAGAGTTTTTATTACACCAAATAAAATTGCAATAATGTGCAAAGCAGTTAAGATTAAATGCTGGAGATGTGTCTTGGACATAGTGGATTGGGTGCATATGGTATATGAATGCAATGGAATGTCTGCCTTTTGGAATAAAATCAATAATTTTACTCAAGCATTGTGGTCAGATAGGTGCAATATATCTAAATAATTTGTTTTATTTAATGCTCCTGTTCCTAAATTATTCCTAAGAGACAAATGCCTCTTCTTTGGTCTATACTGGCAATAGCTAGGAAAATAATAACTAAGAACTGTAAAAATAAAACTACTCGCTAATGTGTTGGATTTATTAGTTTAATAAAAATTGTATGTAGAAATGAATTACATACTCTAAAGATGAGAACAACAAATATTACACATTCTTACAAGTCTTGGCTAAAACTTAGTGACTTGCTTGAAAAATATTAATTGTTTTAAAATGTTATATCTATACATATATATTATTCAGGTTGTGGACTTATGTACATAGTTATTTGCTTGTTTTGCAATGTTTTTGTTTGTTTACTGTTATTAAAATGTTAATCAAATATTTAAAAAAGCAAAGAAACAACCAGAAAACCAACCTTGCAATCATCTGCAAACTTGTTCATCGAACATTTAGTACTATAGGGAAAGGTGGACATAACTATATTGAAGAGAAAAGGTCCCACTATAAATCCCCGGGGTATACCTCAGTTAAGTGGCATGCTATCCAATCAAGCTTCTTGTATAGCTACACATTGCATTCATCCATTAAACCAGTTCTGAATCCACCTTGTTATATATTTATTGATTCATAATAGTTTCAAGGTTTCCATAATTGTGGATTGAGGTAGAGTATCAAAAGCCCTGACAAAACTTAAATTTGCTACTTCAGTGGATAGACCTAAATCAAAAGCAAAACTAATCTGGTCATAAAAATCATTCAAATTAGTAAAGGTGGATCTAGTCTTGATGGAACTATGTTGATTAAAATTCAATATATTCCACCAATAATCAGGAGGTGATAGCAAGTGCAAAATGCATCATTTAAACATTTCCATAAACTGATATTAAGCTTTTCAGTCTATAATTATTAGAGTCTATTACTCTTCTTTAAAAAAATGAGGTAATGACTGAAGATTTACATGTACTGTACTTGGTAGCATACCATTTTGAATTAACTTTCTAAATGCTGGACTTAACATAGAGGCTAAAGTTGTTTTCAGTAATGATGATAATACCACATGAATGTTGTCAGGACACATAGATGTTGTTTTGCTAATGTTGTCACATGATTTTAACATCACATCCATAATAATACTGGGTGACTGTTCTAAAGTAAATGAAATCAAAGGCTTTTAAGTCACGTTCTGCTGTTTAATATGTGTAACTGCCAAATGTATTATTTCTTCATTTGTAGTACGTACAGAATCATAAATGTACAACCCTTTCACTTTAAGCATTTTAATGTTAATTGGATTTAGTGACTCCATTGATATATTTGTAAAAAGATTTATTTGCATAATCATAGGCTAATCCTAACTCAGACTTCTTTTTCTACTTAAATGAAAATCTCCCAAAGCTTTTATCAATTACTTTCATTTTATCTCTATTTCTGTTATTTGGAATTTAACTTATCAGTCATGAAACCCTCTTTCTTTACTTATACAGTAATAATCTTCTAAGCCATCAAAATGGTGTTTTAAATCTGGGAACTTTAAGATAGTTTTCAGGGCAAATTTTCCTAACTGCATCTGATAGCAAAGTCTCAAGTCTTGAAATCCCAGATTAAATTCTGAGTTATAAGTGTTCCAATTAATGCTGTTAATATCCTTCAAGTAGCCTAAGGTTGTACTTTTGGAAATATCTATTGCCTGGAGCAGTCTTATGCATAATGCTAAAGCTAAGAGGAAAATGATCTGAATGACCCAGTGGTGGTCCAGTACTATTTTTTTTTTCAAAAACAGTAAGACAGTTAGTTAAAATAAGTATACTGCTACCTTTAATCAGGTCTTCATCCAGATAAAAACACCCTTGTTGGCAACAATGATTCTGAAATTTGTTCTAAGTTTGCAGCTGAACTCCAGTTTTGCCAGTCAGTATTCAGGTAGATTAAATCTCCTAACAGAATTACATTAGAATGAAAGGAAAATGCACAGACATTCTTCACAAACTCCTCAAGCAAAGGTCTGTTCATGGAAGACCTCATAAAACATTACATTATACAAAATAGAGATTTTTTACAACCAATAAAAGTAACCCCCTCCATGTTTACCCTCTCTAATATACAATATGCTAAATACTAAATTTTGAACCAGCTATGTACAACACTGGAAATTATTTATTACCTGGAGAACTGAAGAGCTTATAACTTGATTACTGTTTCCCATCTACAGGAAATTGACTATACATGTAAAAGAGTGTCTGCCTCTCTACCATCTCAACTATATGTACGCTACTCTGTACACTTCACTGGTTATATTTCTGAATAGCACCATGTAGCTCTCCCTGACAGCTATAGTCTGAACAGCTATTATCCTATGGCATGATATTATTTCCATGTCATGTGTTACAGATGTTATTTTGGTGCCTATATTTCCTTTGCCAGGCTGCTCTGTCTTCAAGAAAACTGAAATGTATTTCTTTATTGGCTTTTGTTAGTTGACTAAATTGATACCGCATCAAAACCTGTGACATACAATGAAAAAAGAAAAAAAAAGAGTTTAGTAATGTAAGAATGTTTATTTATTTATTTATTTTATTTTTTTAGTTCTGCAACATATGACATGAGCAGTAACAGAATCATTAGTATTTCTTTTGGTGTGTTTTTTAAATATGTAAATTGCTGTAATGAAAGAAAAAAGTTGATATTGTGTGAGCTTTATTTGTGTAGTAGTGATGTTGGGTCCTTACATCAGGAGGTGCGATTGGTGTGATTGGTGTAGGTGTGTACTAATGATAACACATACAAAACTTGCTGCAGCGACCAGGAATCAACAAACTCTACTCAAGAAAACATGTTTATTGCATATTATGACTTGTTAAGGACTTTCATTCCTGATAATGGAACTTCATCAAATCATGGACACAATTGACGTAGGACGACATAAACTACACATTTACTATCACATGTGAAGTGCCCAGTGGAATGTAATATATTCCCACTTATGCTAATACTGTCCACTTGTATTATATAGGGGCATTACTAACAACGTCCACATTTGTGCAGACCAACACTTCTATAACTGCCCAACTCCCTGGTCATTCGTGAGTGGCCAACCTCCAAATAATTTTTTGAAAAAAGTATCCTTTCTGTATCATACTAAAGATCTTTCACCTAATTTTTTCTTTAAATCAATATTATCATTAAACAAAGCCCAATTCTTGGTAAGGATGTCAGATATTTGGATTTTATGTTGGAAAAAACAGAAGAAAATTTAAAGAATGTATTTATGAACATCTCTATGAAATAAGGTGTAAAAGAATATCAATGCATTGGCAAGACATAGGGTATACTTTTAGATTTCTTGTATTAGAACAAATAAGGTTTGACTTGCGGAGGAATGTTACTGATGACATTTTAAAATGTCTTAAATTAAGATGGTAATTATTTCTTGCTGCTATGAATTATCTGGGATTAAATGAAATATGTTCCATTAATTGTATTTTAAACTCAAATATTATGTAGTTTAAAAAGGTTTAACATTTTTTAACTGTTTTTGTGAATAAATATTTTTAGGATTGCATGGTAGATGTTTTTGCATATAGTTGTAGATTAATTATTCATGACTTGAATACATTGATTGGTTTAACACAGTCACATGGTTTGCTAAGATATTTTAAAAGGTAGCTTTTTAAAATGGTCATGATTGTTCTGATGAAGTTCTGTTATCATTAATGAAAGCACTTAAGTCATAATATGCAATAAATATGTTTTCTTGAATTGAGTTTGTTGATTCCTGGTCACTGCAGCAACTTTTGTATGTGTTATCGGTTCAAGTTTACTTGGTTTGGCTTTGTACATTTACAGGTTTGAGCAGTTGTGTACTAGTGATGTTGGAGCCTTATGTCAAGAAGTGCGGTTGGTGTAGGCGTGTACTAGTGACATTGGAGCCTTAGATCAGGAGGTGTGATTGGTGTAGGTGTGTACTACAGATGTTGGGCTGTACATCAGGAGGTGTGATTGGTGTAGAGTGTAGGATGAAGGTTCCAGAAAGAATCTGTACAATAGAAGACTAGTGTGTGTGTGTGTGTGTGTGTGTGTGTGTGTGTGTGTGTGTGTGTGTGTGTGTGTATGTGGGGGGGGTGATGACTACAAAGCAGCAGCGAAAGGAAGAACTGCTATAGATGTACAGAGATGTGGAAGGACTTTTTCAAAATCAAAACGAGCTGGTAAACAGGTCTCAAAGAAAAAAAAATGTTTGATAGCCCAAGAGAAGGACCTGAGAGGCAGAAATCACTTGGCTACAATCTTTATATGCTTAGTTATTGAACCAATGTGTGTGTGAGCCCAAAATATGTGAAGTCTGGAGGGATTTGGTCATATATGCCTCAATCTGATTGTTAAATTTCATAGTTACAGAATGAAAGAGTGAGTCAGCAGATATATTCCATAGCAGAAAGGGTTATTAATAAATGCCTTAGAAGTAGTGGATGATGTGAGTACCCAAAAATAGTTAACTTGCTCCCTGCACAATTGTATATCAGCCATCAGTGTGTTGAAAGTTGTTGACATTGGATGAGAGTTTGCAGGAGAAAACTTAGATGTATAAACACCAAAATAAGTCATATGGCTTTATGTGGATGTGATAAGGGTACAAACCATTGCTGGGTGCATCAGAACTCAAGACACTGCTCACCCCCACCTCTTTACTTCTAATATGTTAGTCTTATGATAGCCACATTTATAATTATCTCTGAAACTGCTTTACACCTACCTGTTAACCACAATATTAATATTTTCTACGTTAATTCCATTCCTCACCTCAATTTCTTTCACTTTCCAAGCACTAATTACATGATCTATTGTATATCTTACAAGCCTACTAATACACCTCTTCAAATGCCCATCTACTAATGCATAAGTTACTTCTATACTGTAATAGTTGCCCCTGTTTTCATATGCACATAACCTAATTAGCAAAAATATCTGTATTGTTAATGTATATTCCTTAATGTCTAGTCATGTATATTACTGAATGTCAGTTTAGATATGTTTGTAATATTTTGGAGCTTTTCTCTCTACATCTCCACTGGAAAGTAATTTTTGAATAAGCAGACATGGGCTAACCCAGTAAACAAAAGCAAAATAAATAAAATAAAAATAAAATAAATGTAAGTGGAAGGGCAGCAAGAACTGGAAGGCAATCATCATCTTATACGTTTCCAAGCCATCAGCAGCATGGGAGCAAATGTGTGTAAGCTGGTGCAATCCAGTCAAGTGATAGACATAGGAAACAACCACATGATTCAAGAGGAAATCAGTGGAACAGTTTGGGACCACTAGACTTTAAAGAAATGAAAGCAGAGGAGAAGATGTAGGAATCTCAGCTGGACAAGTTGGAAGTTGTGAAAGAAGATGAGGTGTGAAAACTGGGGTCTGATGGAGGTACAAGAGAGTAAGCAGAGGAGATCATAAAGGGAAGAAGCAGAAAAGCAAGCAAACAAGGGGTCAGAGGCCTTACTGCCACAAGGATTCCTCATGCACCTGGGCAGCAGGGAGAGATGGGAGGTTGATGCTGTAAGCAAGAATGAAGATGGGCATTGGATGTGCTAATGTGTGGCATGATGATGCAAGCATGCTTTCACATCTTTCAGTCTTTTTTATGACAAAATAAATGATGTCACAACCAACATTTGCTAAAAGGGAAAGCAAATGTTATGGCTTGATGTCAAGATGTGCAACTGATGAAAAGGAAGCATAGAGGAGAAGGAAATGATGGGCAGGTGTGAAGTTATCTGGTAAGATATTTATGTGTTCTTTTTTATCCTACATGAGACTGAAATGCTCTTGAACTTAATAACACTAGCTAATTAAAATGATGGTCAAAGGTGCAATGCACTTCTCCATCAAAATGTGTCATGTATTATTTTTATTGGGTTTTGTGCTTTATGTGTTCAACAGTTTAAAACAATTTGCATGTAGGGTGAAACTCTTATGGAAAACTAGGGCTTGTCTTGATAGTCATTATATATTATGCTTATTTTGCATACAGATTGTTTTATATGTGTATAAATGTTATGTTTAGAAACGTATAACAAGTTTTAGGATAGCATGTACAAATATGTAGTTCTTAGGAGATTTGTATAAGGAAAGTAATGTTTTCAGAGGATAAATAAGAGAGAGATGGAACAAAATTGAGGTGATCAAAGTGTAACAGGATGTAAAGATAATATAAAGGCAGCTTGGAGGACAGAACTCATGAAATATATAGAAGTGGTCAATAATTAATGTCAAAAGAAACTGGGAAAGTTTGTGAACCAGAAAAGGGGATTAAAGAAGAGGATGGGTTAACTGAGGCAGGAGGAGATTAAAAGGAATAAGGACAAAATCAAACAATTAAAGGAGGAATTAAACAAGACAGGAAGATCAAATGCAGGCTGAAATGAAAATGGGAGATATGTTTTGGTGGAGTAAGAGTGAGGCAAAAGTGGAAGTATTGGCTTGTAGGATGAAGGAACTGAAAAGGAGTTGTGGGTTAGAGAGATAAAATATAATAAAATAAACTAAAGTAAGCAAATAAGCAGATACAAGGGATACTTTAATATTTGCATGCAGAATTCCACAGAAAATGGGTAAAGGATAGGAAGGTATTTGAGGAGTAGAAAGTTTCAGTACTGTAGGATAATGATTGGCATGTAAGAACAGAGAAGAAAGAGAAGAAACAGGTAAAAGTCACAGTGTGGCAGGCAAGAAAAGGAAAGCAGGATGACCAAATGGGTTTTCATTAGATTTTTACAAGGTAGTACGCACGGAGATTGGAAGATATATGGCAGACGTTTTGAGTGAGCCATTGCAAAGGATTGATTCTGAAATCTATGGCAGAGGTAAAAATGCTGCTACTGTCAAAAGGGATGGGAAGACAGGATGATCCTGCATATTGTATGCTACATACATATGCAATGTGCATGCTAAGCTTTTGGCTACGATTTTGGTAGCAGATGTATTCTAGAGGGAGTAGTCCCTTGGGATCTCAAAACTCCATGGTTACACAAAGTCAAAGATGTGAGAAATCACCTAGAAGAAAAGCATTCTTGCCAGCACAAACTTAGAAACTGCAACAGCATTGATTTCCTATGGAAAACTGTAATCAGGGAGTTTAAGTTCCATGAATGTTGCACAGTGAGTTGGTTTCTAGGGGACCCTGCTATTAGGGAGTAGTAGAGAAATAAGCAGCAAGCAGTAGTTGTATGAAATTAAACAAGCCAGCCAGGGTGGAATTCAGCCCAAATAGACCTTTTCGGTAAGCACGTTCTCTTCAGTGTAAGTGTAAATAAAACAAACATAGCTTAATTAAATAAACAAAATATAATCAAAAGGTAAATTGGCTGTGGGCATTGGTAAAAGAAGAAGGCTCATGAATAATACATGGAAAATAAAAAAAAGAGAGAAATCCTGTTCTCTGAAAAATATATAATAAATATCTGCTTTATATAATATTAGTAGAGAAACCATAAGAAATCAGGCATGAAATACTGAATGTTCGTTCTTGCTGTTCTATTGTACATCGAAAAAGTGTCACCTGTTTATTAATGGCAGTGAATTCATAACTACATCTACAAGTTTGACAAACACAGTTCTCACAAGCATATAATTCAGGACAGTCTCATCTATGAGATTTACTGTGTTTTGTAACTAATTGTTGCATTTTCCATTTACATTTCAAAACCACACATTCCTACTGTTAAGTCCACATGCATATGCTCACACAAGAATCTACTAAAGTGAGATAAATGGCAAAATAACAGACTGTTGTGCCTTGGATATAACAAATTATCTTGGATGTTTAATTAACACTTTTAAGAAGAAGAAACATCATAAACTTTGATGGAAGGGAGAATACTAGCTGCTATAAAATGACTATATAAACAGCCACAGGGCTCAACATGTTCTTCATAGCAAAAAATGTACTACATATATTTAGCACAACTACAAAGTACCTTGAATAATAGCTGTTTTCAGTTACCATGGGGCTCATTTCAGTAATTTAATAAAGAAAAGTTTTACCTCTGAGAAGAGGATGACAAACAAGCATGGCAATGGGTTACTTTATGGTATAGATAAATATTATAACTTTCAGAGTGCAGATGAGAAAGATACAGAGAGATACAGAGCAAACGTGTTAAGACAGAAAAGAGCCTTCTATGGTGGTATGCAGGCAATGCATAATAAGTAGTCTGGGGGCCTAGAAGTCTTAATTTGCTATAAAATAATATGTTTCCATTTCATTTTGATATGTTCAAACTCAGTATCATTTAACAGACACTTTATGAAAAGCCTCTTTCATAATTTTATGGCATGCCTTGTTTATGTCTCTTGAACTTCAAATCTCTAATTTGAAAGCAGCCAGACTCATTTGCATCTCCTGTCAAAATGATTGAATTTCATGTTTACTGCACCACAGCCTGCAAACAAATCACTAATTAGACTGTCAAACATGTTCCAGATTTTAAAACTCTGGAAAAGGAATGCTACAGATTACAGTGTGCTGAAAACTAAAGTGATTCTACTAAGTGGGAAAAGATTTATTTTGCACTGTCCTAAATGAGAACAACAATCTGGATATTTACCAAACTACCTCATACTTAAGATAAAATTCACCTCTGCAGATCTGAATGGAATAGGTTTTATTATTTTGGAATCTGTGAATGAGCAAATAGTGGTGAACCTTTGGACAGCACATTAAGTGCACCTGCTCATTGCCTCTTGGTGAATCCCCAGCAGTGTTTTGCATCTAAACAGCAATTTTTCAATAGTATTTAAACTGTAACCAAGTGCCAATTAACTGTATAACTATATGTCCTAGATTTTCATATTTGATGTTGTCTGAGTATATATATATATATATATATATATATATATATATATATATATATACAGATAGATAAACAGACAGATAAATAAGATAAGATAGATAGACAGCATGAGACAGTAAATAATTTTGCTGTAAAAAGTTGGTCCAAGCTGGATAGCCCATTGTGATGTAATATGTTTACCATTGTGAAAAGGTTCAAGATTCAGAAATTGCGAACTTTCAGTTAAGCATATTTTGCAATGAGAGTGAAATATGTAGTTCTAAATAATTGAAATCTCTGTTTTTCCTCAATATTCAACAATTTATTAGCTCATATCTGTTCTGTACATGCATACGCAGAGTAATAAATCATGCATTTGTATTTTGTTTTGACATTTAAGAATAATGCAGCTTTTTATTTTACCATCATGCTGGCTGTAGGCAGTGTTCTGTTTATGATGTATTTGGCAAACTGACTGTTGGTTGCTGGCACTATGAGTTATAAACACACACATGAGATATCGTGCCTACAATTACAACAGAGTATTTTGTTTTAATTTAATGCTAGTGGACAGATAAATGTTCTGACTTAACTTAGTGGTATTTCTGTTTGGTACCTTTACTTGACCTTGTGGATATTTTTCTCTGTTCTTTTCACAGGATGTACAACTAAACATCCATTCTTTCAGGGGGAATAGTTGATTTGTTTCTTTTCTCATCTTAGTTTCTGTAACCTTTGCCTTCACATTCTTATACTAACAAAATCTTGAGCATGCAAGCACAATGCATTGATTACTGAGCACTGGGAAGGATGTTTTCATTATATTTACAGGTGGTGCTTTATATTCAGACTCGTGTTATTAATGAAGACTTGTCTCCATCTTGCAGGCAGGAAACAACTACACATATGTTCTTTACAGACATCTGAAAATGTGCACAATTTGTGTAGTTTCAGTTTACAGTACTACTTCATTATGACATCACTCTTCATCACTATACAACATCCCTTATCCTGCCATCCTTTTAAGAAATGGTTAGATCATATTCCTTTCATTTTACATGCTCTCAAGCCTTGTCTTATACTTGTGTACCTGTAATTACCAAGCTTTGCCTCCTGCATCTTTTAGTTTCAAAGGATTGTCAATGTCACTCAGGACTGTGCCCTGCCTTTGTCAATAAATGTGGCTTATACCTTGACTGCAAATTCAATATGTAAATAATTGTTTTTTCCTGCTCCAAATACAATGTAAATATGAAATGTCTTAAAAAACATTATTGCTTCTGCAACCACTTCAACAGTAGCTCTTCCTCATAAATGATTATCACCCTGATCTTATCTTGGATTACACTTGTGAAAGCCTACTATGTTTTATTACTATAGCTACCATTCTTAGCAGTTTAAGTGCCACAGTAGGTAGCATGCTCACCTTTCATGCAGAAGGTTGTGGGTTCTATTCCCACACCACAGAGATGAATTACTGATACAGCATAAAGGGAGTGCTGTTCTTTCGATGAAGTGTTAAACTGAGACCTATATGGTTAAGATGGTGGGTGTAAAAGATGCAAGCAAAACAAAAGAACCAGCTACCACAGCACTGTATAAAACACTTTAATCTTAAAAATAGTAAAAGGTATATAACAGATGAGTGCTTTCACACCAAATGTGCTTCATCAGATCTAAAAACTAACTAACAAGCAGTGCTTAAATACAGTCAGGAAAGTTCAAAGTCACCTGGTCAAGTCATGTGACCTCATCAAGGGTTTTAAATGTATATTCTCATTTAAACTTTTCCCTTTGTCAGATTGTAAAATTAACATCCATTTAACTTCTAAGCATTCTGTTTTTGTTTTAATATCACCTTCTCTGGCTCCTACATTCAGTAATTCCATAACTAAAAACTTAAAAGAGTGTTCAATACCAGTTTTACAAATACGCTTATATAAAGCATTCCTATTGTCAAATATGCTTATTTCATATATGTGTTCCATCATAGATTCTTCAACATTCAATTCTTTTTACCAACATAGTAACTTCCACATTGATCACAAACAGCCAAATAGACCAGGTTGCTACTAGTGCAGTCGGCATAGAAATTGAATTTAAAAGTACGTCCAGTGACAGGTTGTAAAAAGGTATCCTCAGTTTGAATGTACTTAACATGTGACATAATCTGTATGGGTGTGTCCCTATCCTAACTGAAATACAGGGTCTATTGCTAACTAGAGGTTTGTAGCACAGCAGTTTTTAATGGAGCTATTATTCCTATAGCAAAAGTGTAGAACTTCACCAAGGAAGTCCCTGCATCTGGCATCAGTAGTCAAAATATGCCAGTGCTTCCTGATGATGTTACAGAGAGGTTGAATGTCATTTGAACAGGTAACACACATTCTAAAATCATTTCTGTTATTATTCTGTCATACCACAGTGTCAATGCTATAGTTAGAAAAATAGGGTCTAGCAGAATCATTTCTATGTGATAGGACCTCATGATGCACCATACTTATCTCTCATATTCAGAGTATCCCCTAGAGTGAAAGTCCTCACTCAGGGTATCAAAAGAGGAAAGCATATTCTCATAATTTCTAGCCAGTCTCGGATGTGTGTAAAATTGCTTTTTTCACGCAAATGCTTTACATGCAGATGTGACAGTAGGCATGCTTTATATAAGCATATTTGTAAAACTGGTATTGAACACTCTTTTAACATTTTAGTTTTGGAATTATTGAATGTAGGAGCCAGAGGAGGTGATACTAAAACAAAAACAGAATGCTTAGAAGTTAAATGGATGTTAATTTTACAATCTGACAAAGGGAATGGTTTAAATGAGCATACACCTTTAAAACCCTTGCTGAGGTCATGTGACTTGACCAGGTGACTTTGAACTTTCCTGACTGCATTTAAGCACTGCTTGTTAGTTAGTTTTTAGATCTGATGAAGCACATTTGGTGTGAAAGCGCTCATCTGTTATATACTTTTTACAATTTTTATTTTTTAGATTAAATAAGTATTTGCTGCTTTTGAATTTGTTATTGAACCAGCTTTTACCTGCACAGTTTGATTTTGTTTCCTGGGTGTAAAAAAATCCCACGGCACCTATTGGAAAGAGTAGGGGAAGTTCCCTGATGCCTTGGCTAAATTTCCCCTAGTAATACATATACCACCTCAGTCTCTGCTGAAAAGAAGCTGCTAACCTGCCCAACAAGGGGGGGGGGATTATTTATGCTGATACCAAGCACTGCCCACTACATTTGGTATTAACAATGTTTTAATCCATATCTAACTAGGGAATACTATCATCACAGAGTTAAACAAGAGAATCTTGCATTTCTGGCAGAAGTTAGCCAACTGTACAGGTTCTGTAGAAGGCTTTCTGTGCCTTTTTCTGCAAGTAAGTATCCAGCGGCTAACCACATCTCAACAAGAGTATTATCACAAACTCAAAACACTGAATACAGACTTCATGACATAATTTTGGTGAGTGCTATCCTGAAAAAAATCTACAAATGAATTCCCATACCATTGTTGCACTTCTTACTGAAAAATAAACTTTGGGAAAACATTTTCTTTTTCCTCTCTATCAAAAATACAGTGCTTGTGACAATTTCTCCCCGGAGCTGTCTACCTACAGTAGTCATTAGTGGGAAGACTTTCCATGTTTCAGTATTTGTACAAAAGCCTAAGATCTTACGAGATACATTACATGCTGATTTTCATCAGAACAAGGTCAAAAAGACCCCATCCTAATACCAATTATCCATTTTTTTTCTTAAAACATGACAAGCTATTTGCTTGCCTAATCCTGACAGGTAATTTTTTCCACCTTGCCTGTGCTCATACATGGAAGTTCCTACCAATCTTTTCCACATGCCTTCAGTTCTTACCAGTGCATAGCTGATCTTATCTCCTTTGACATGCCCCAGAAAACTGATCCCCAATATACATTCAGTAGCTTCATTACTTAGACTTTTATTCAGCCAAATAAGGTCACTCTCAGTAAGTAAGGACTAATTCTGATGAAGCTCTTAAAGCACACGGAACAAAAGTGCCTAACTACTATTAAAGGTTGTTTACTCAGAATTGGTGCAACTACCAGCATTTTTCCTTTGGGTCACTCTCAGTAACCTGTAACAGACTGACAACAGTGTTAGTCTCTAATCATAACTTGTTTAGTCCTCTAATGTGTTTTGTAAAATGCTTCTGTACACTTTCATGTCTAATTACATATAATTAAATCCTTAAATCCATAAATCCATTAGACGGAGAAAGATAGATAAATGTTTTCATTTCTTGATCTAATTTTAACAGTCTGTGTCTGCTTTAGCTAACATCTTTAAGCCTATATTATTAATTCCAGGACATATTTGCACTGTGTGTTGCTGTTCAAGTGGTCTAACTGTTGGTATTAAACCCTAGTTTCATTCTTATGTACTGGGTGCATGTCAGGCTAGTTCAAGGCTAGTGTTGGCATTAAGACAGTTCCAGGCCAGTCACCTCAGAGCTAATGATCTAATTGTTTTCCCCTCATACCTATTTTGCTGTAGTTGTGTTCTTAAACCTAAGTGCATCTGCTGTTGCCTACCCCTTAAAATAATTCACTCCCTCTCCCTGTTTATTAACTATTAACATTACTCATATATATATATATATATATATATATGTGTGTGTGTGTGTGTGTGTGTGTGTGTGTGTGTGTGTGTGTGTGTGTGTGTGTGTGTATATATGTATATATATATATGTGTGTATATATATATATATATATATATATATATATATATATATATATATATATATATATATATATATATATATATATGGGTCACCTTCAGATGCCCAACAACGCGTTTCGCCGACACAGAATCCGACGGGATGAAAACACCGACAACGCAGATGACTGACAAGGTGAGAACCCGACGGACTTGGTAAGTGTGCGATAGAGTGAGGGATTTAGTGTTTGGGAGCGGACAGGTAAGTGTGCGATAGTGAGGGACTGTGGGTTTAGGGGTGGGTTAAGTGAGTTAGGGTTAGGGTGCAGGTAGGGTGTGTGTGCGATAGTGAGGGACTGTGGGTTTAGGGGTGGGTTAAGTGAGTTAGGGTTAGGGTGCAGGTAGGGTGAGTGTGCGGTAGTGTCGGACCTTGGGGTTAGGGGTGGGTAAGTGAGTTAGGGTTAGGGTGCAGGTAGGGTGAGTGTGCAGTAGTGTCGGACCTTGGGGTTAGGGGTGGGTAAGTGAGTTAGGGTTAGGGTGCAGGTAGGGTAAGTGTGCGGTAGTGTCGGACCTTAGGGTTAGGGTTTGGGTTAGGGATAGTGGATATGTTATGTAGTGTACTGTGTTGTTTACGTGTAGTGTGTTGGTGTAATGGTTTTCGGTGTTTTGTGTTGTCGGTATTTTTTGTTGTCGGTCTTTTGGTGTCGGTGATTTGTGTGTCGGCGAAACGCGATTTCGGGCATCTGAAGGTGATCCATATATATATATATATATATATATATATATATATATATATATATATTAGAAACAAGTAATCCCAGCAAAGCAGAAACAGCTCAAAGTATGTTTAAGTCTTTTAAGTTCACTTCAAGATTCACCAAAAATAAAGCACTTCAAGATTCTCCCAGGGAGAATCTTGAAGTGCTTTATTTTTGGTGAATCTTGAAGTGAACTTAAAAGACTTAAACATACTTTGAGCTGTTTCTGCTTTGCTGGGATTACTTGTTTCTCTAATTTTACATCGGCCTTGGGTTTGTTTGTTCACTTTCATATATATATATATATATATATATATATATATATATATATATATATACATATTTGGGTCTACTTCAAATGACTGAAGTTTCAGAACTTTGAGCATCTAATGGTCGACGACCATATGCTCAGAGTTTTGAAATTTCAAAAGTTCTGAATGGAGATTGCCGTACAGCATGGAATAGGAAATTGACCTTTTACCTCGCTGTAGTGTGATCTCATAGTTGGTATATTTAATTAGCAGAAGGTGTGGAGGGAAACGTGAAAGAAAACTTTTTTGTTTTTATTTTTCATTTTATTAAATGTTTGAAGTTTCAAAACATCGATCATATGGTCGTTGACCATATGATGTTTGAAGTTCTGAAACTTCGATCATTTGAAATACTGTAGATCCATATATATATATATAAAATTTTGCAAAGTCTCTACCCTTAAGCTACTCAGCAAGCTAAAAGACCTTTGATAAAAGTACTTAATATTAAGTGTACTGATACTTCTTGCATTGATTTAGTATTAAATTAGTGATTTTTGTACTGTAATTAGTTTTCTGGTTCCTGCTGGTGGCAGAAGGTTACCAGGCTAGATAGTTTGTTCTGAACTTTAAATACTCAGTAGCAAATCAACCCAGCAACCCAGACATTATCCTGAAACCAAACTCCAAACAGTTTTAGTTACCCCTACACACAGAGTCAGTGTTGTCTGTATCACAGACTAGCACTTCCCCACAACTTCATTAGAAAGCCTGATTGAGATGGGTATCTTTAGACAGTATAAGAATTGTCTCATGGTGTCTAATGATCATCTGTTACTGTGTGTGTGTGAGACAGAGATGTACATATATAATAGTCTTAGAGACAAAAATCTCACACACAGTAAACTCAGGTACTAAAATTGTCAGCAGTACACCACACCTCTCCAAGGCCATTGCAATCCACATAATCCATCATATGCTGAGGTTCTAAAGATTAACTTGCCTAAGCTTCAGAAACCTCCAAAACACAACACAGAAACAAAAGATAAACCTACCTCTTCACATAACTCAAGGAAAGCCACAGATGCTAAGCCCATAAGGCAGGCATCAATCCAACCAAATATTCTTGTTATAGGTCACTTCATTGTAAGACATACAGATGTGCCTCTTAACAAGGCTGAGCAAAGACAGTATGACAATTAATTGCTTGTCTGGTGCCTGGATCCATCAAATCACCCATCCACTCAAGTTCTTGAATAGCAAGTAGCAGTAAGACTCAGTCAATGACTTGGAGTTTACCTCCCTGGACTTTATGAAGAGAAACATGATGGAGCTCTAATAATGTGTGTCCAAGGCAGGTATGAACCTAGCACTGAGCAGCATTCTACCTTCTCCAAGGAAGATGCCACAATACGGGCAAATAATAATTGACTTCAATAATTGGCTCAGGTTTTTGGTGTCATTCAAAGTGGATCCAATGTTTGTCATCTTGGGAGAGTATGATCGACAGACCACATTGCTTTGCCAGGGATGGCCTGCATCTGTCTCATCTAGGGTTTTGATTGTTGGAAAAGACATTGCCAATTCCAATAGTGCCTTTTTTTAGGCAATGCCCACCTGATAAACCTACCAACATAATGAAACAAGCAAAGGAAACATGAAAGTGTTACTGATCGATGCTAGGAGCCTAAAGAAGAAACTCCACTCCCTACAAGACCTTCTCACCCTGGGAATTAATGTTTGTGTAGTGACTGAGACATGCTTTAAAATAGCAGAGAGCACTACAGCTTTGCAAGGGTATAATGTCTTCTACATGTTTAGACCAGCTACAGCAGGGTGTTTGGTGGGGGGGAGGGGGGTCTCAAATTACATCCAGAAGAGACTCACATCAAGGCTAGTAAACCAACATGATGTATTAGAGCTTCTTCAAATAACCATCAGAAAGGTCCCATAACATATATTAGCTAGCTATAGAACTTCTTCTATGACAAAAGAAAGCCACAATGTCTATTTAGAAAAATTAAAGTCATTCAGTATTAAAACCCTGGACCATTTTCTTAGGTTCTATAAACTATCTAACTATAGAGCGGGAAACCTACACCACCACTAGTGCACAAGCACAAAGATTCATGCACTTTGTCAATACAAATTTCGTGTAACAATTAGTCAGAGTACACACTAGGGGGAATAACATCTTGCATCTTGTCCTTACTAATATGAGACCATCATCCCTTGTGTAGCTTTATCACTTTCTATGTCTGACCATAAAGCAGTCTCCTTCAAATAAAATTTAAACCAGAGATCCCTTCCAGCCAAGGTACCTTTAAAAATTTCACTAAGACAAACTACCTACTCCTAAGTGATACATTGGGAGCATCAAATCCCCACCAAATCCAGTTAACATCACTGAATACACAGAAACATATACCACCACACTATACCAGCTGTACCTCAGAGGAAGGACAGCAGGGCAAACTTCAGAAATAAACCCACATGGTGGAACCATAATATCAACAAGTATTATAACAGAAGAAAAAGTATTTTGAACAATAGTAAGAAGAGTAATTCCAAGAAAGTTAGAGCCACTGAAATCAACAACTAACCCAAGAACTTACAAAAAGCAACCAAACCCAGGTTTGAGGATACAATAGCAATCCAAGCCAAATACAGTCACATGGCATTTTTTAGTTATGTTTATAATCTCAAACACATAATGCAGCAGTGTGCTGAGCTGATTGCGAACAATGTTACCAGTGCTGAGGCTGAAGATATATAATGAACCTCCTATCTGATAAATTTAACTCGAACTTTATCCTTCTCTCTCCTCAGTCTGTCCTTTAAGCTACACCTGAAACTGGCTCACCTACAGCTATCACGCAAGACCAAGTCCTAAAAGTGCTATCAAAAGCTAAAAATACTGTATCAGTAGGTGCTGATAATATCCCTGGTTGCATCTTAAATATCATGGAGCATGATTTAGCCACACCCCTAACACCACTCTTCAATCTTATCCTCCATGCAGGTTATGTGCCAAGGAAATAGAAAACAGATACAGTCATTCCCGTGCATAAGGGAGGACCTTCCACAAACCCAGGCAATTACAGACCCATAAGTCTGTCCAACCTCATATGCACAGCCATGGAAAGGCTTACCATGGAAATAATCAGTCAGGGCATATTGAACATCCAAACACAGAAACCATCTCTGTTTGGATTAATCAAGGACAGGTAATGCTTACTCAACCTGGTAAATTTTTAGAAAAGGTTTCCAAAGCAATGGATGAAAGCAAAACAATGCATCTGCATACCTCAACCTGGCCAAAGCTTTTAACACAATTTCCCATTCAGACATAGAAGAAAAGCTAAATAAACAGGGAATAACCTTCTATGCCCCCCTCTGGATTATTAACTGGCTCAGAAATATGATTCAGGAAATCAAAATAGGGGAAGTTACCTACAAAAATAAACCACTCACCTGTGAAGTCTCCCTAGGTTCTGTGCCTGGACCTCTCCTGTTTGCCATCTACTTTTTGGAAGTAAAAGCCAATACCAAAGGGCTCTGTTTACTAAGTGCACAGAGGACTGCAAACTAGGAGCACTTATTAAAAACTTTCCTGCTAGATGGCTAAGTAATATGGGGATTCAATGACTACTCCTAACTTGCTGTCATCTGTAAACATAGTTGGTGCCAAAATCTAAATGCTAAATAATTCATTATTATAGCCTTTGGAAGTCATCTATGCCAGAGAACTACCACATTGACAATATGCTCCTAAGAGTTGACCTACTTGTTCAGAGTATGGGAACTTATGTGGACAGTGACCTAACTTTTGACCAACATGTATCCATTATTGTAAGAAAAAAAAACTTCTATATTGCACAGCATATAAACAAAGGAATTGTGTTTAAATCTAGTGATGTCATTGTCCCCTTTTACTCAGCCCTCATTAGGCCAGTCATTGAATATAATGCCCTCTTTGGTATGTATCTGTCTAGACAGATGAAACAACTGGAACTCACACAGAAATACTTTAGAAAATGATACAAGGCCTAAACAACATGTTCTACATGGAAAGATTCAAAGCCTGTCTTATACTGAGTATCCTACAGACTGCTAAGAGGTGACCTGTGCCTGGCATACAAGGTATCCTCCAACCCAATATCCCAGTACTACCCCCTGTATCACTAATGGACAGAGGCAGCTCCTAAATGCTTTATACCATGCATGGGTCCCCTCAAATTATCTATGGTAATATCCCAGTTGTTGTCATTAGGGGTAATATATAAATATCGACCATGGAATGGGTAAGGCCAATATCTAACCAAATGGGATAGGTTAATTTGAGTAGAGAAAGGGAAAATGGCTAGGCTTAAAATAGCCTACAAGGGCAACTAGCTTACTACTCACCCATAAACATGTGAACCTATATCTGTATACAATACAACCAGAATACTGTACCATATTTCAAAATTGGTCAGACAATGCTCTTAAATACTGGCAACAACACATTTCATAACGATGGGCTATTGATTTTTAATAGTACAATAGCATTTCTTTAACACCTTCCCACATGGCTGGCAAATCTTAACTCTGGAGAAACCATTATTCACAAACCATCATATTCCTTATAGTATATAATAGTTGTGCCTCTGATGCAAGAGGTTTGGGAGGTCACTCAGTGAAAGTTCGAGCTTTGCTGGAGTTTTCATTTTGTTTTTATTGATTGGTTTTTCAGTGACCTTCTCACTTATAGCTTTAGGTTAACAATAAAACAAATAGGTTCATAGGTTCATAGGTGTGTACTAGGCTAATGGCCTTGGAGCCTTTACAAGCCTAGCCCATAGGATTACCCTGTCAATGTGCCATCTGACCTTAGTTCCCAGTGCTTCTGTCAAGTAGAGCCACTGGAGTGATCCCCGGGGTGAATTTTCTATTTCCCATCCACTCATCAAGATTTCTCTTGAAGAGGGCCAGTGAGGCACTCCGCTTGACATGTATGGGAAGTTTATTCCATAGCATGGGCAGTCTCTGGGTTATGAACCTGTCCCACCACCTTGTTCTCTTGATTGTGGCAATGAGGTTGAGGTCTCTGGAGCATGTAGTGTGGAGGGATTGGGATTTCTTTAGATGCAGCATTTCTAACAGAGCTGGGTCAGACATGGCTTTGTAAGTCAAGCAGAGATCGCCTCTAAGTAGGGGATATGAGACAGAGAATAGTTGGAGTTTTTTGAGTCTGTCCATATAGGACAAGTGTTTAAGGCCTACGAATCTCTTTGTGAGGTATTTTTGCAGCCTCTCCAGTTGTTGTAGGTATCTAGTGAGGTACATGCCAAATGGGACATTGTACTCGATGACTGGCCTAATGAGGGAAGAGTAGAGGGTGACAATGATCTCTTTCTTCCTGGATGCAAAATCCTTAGTAATGAGATGTGCCACATAGAAGGACTTTCTGACCACAGTGGCAATGTGGTGGTCAAAAGAGAGGTTGCTGTCAACCTGTGTTCCCAGATCTCTTATGACGACTTCTTTGTTCAGTGGACTACCATCGATGTGGTAATTCATGGGAACTCGGCCAAGGCCTTTGATACCTCCTTAAAATAATATCGGTTCCACATCTAAAAAAAAAACTTTTATAATTTGTAACTGATAATTTTATTAGCAGCGTGACTCAAATTATCCCAATTTTCTAGTGAAGTACACCCTTTTGTCAACCATATAGTCTAGTAAAGACAACTGTATATTTTTAGTTTCCAACATTATTATTATACTATTTGCTATTCAAGGTACTGGCAAACCTTCTGTGTTCCACTCTATACTTTGGAACTGGTAAATTGTTAATGAAAGTAACTGTTTAACCCTTTAACAGTGTTCTAAGATTAAATCATCATCTTTCACTATAACCCCCATTGTGATGTTCCCTATATCAGTTAACTTGAAAATGCATTTCCTAATACCTGACATTCCACTTTAAATGCTGAAACTGTCATATGCTATTTATCAGTTCATGCTAGATAATTCTTTACTCCATTTAACACTGAATCCCATATTAACAAAACTTGACCTTTCACCTTGTCTTATTATAGTTATTTACTAGGCATGGGATCAGCTGGACCACTGAGGAATCAGTCGTGGTTTCCTCATTGCCTCAGAGCTCTGTGTGGTAAAGTGACTTGTTCAGACTAATATAGCAGAGAAATGAAAGCTGAGGAAATCAGTCCCTGGATCACAAGATGCAACTTGTCAATAATTCATATCTTTAGTCCTGGGCACTAATGGGCAGAATATCCCTTGTGCTAAGTTCAAAACTTCCCTTCTTTAATAAGACACCTAACTTCATCGGTATTGTCTTTGACTGAAATAAGCTCATTCCACATCCCTCCATTTGTATTGTTAGATCTAGTCATTTTCTTCACTTTTTCACACTCTGTCATTATGGAGTGAACTTGTTCTATCTCTACCATTTCCAGTTAATGCCCTTCTCTTTCTCCTCTTTACCTGGCCTCTTATTTCATCTTTCTTAGTACTAACATCCTGCACATCTTCAATAAAGTTAACTTCCTTCTTCTCTGATTCATATGACTGTGTTTTTCTTCCTTTACAAGAACATATTTGCTTCACAATCTTAGGAAACTCACCACTTTTATTATGTACTATGAGGTTTCAGCAGATCTTTCTCTAGTTGCCAGTTTTCCATCATCCCTTATTTATACCTAAGTATTAAGAGGTCCATCATTAGTAAAATTATCTGTTTGTACCCCACCTTCATTATGGGCACACTGGGCTATCGCAAATTCATACCATTTTAAAATGTGCTACCGTACAAATTTGTATGCATAATATCATTTGCAGGCATATTACACAATGTGCATCTCCTTAAACATCAAATTTCATTTAAATTTGCCAAGTAAACTTTATCAGATAGTGCTTCTATCCCAGAATTTAAATTAAACTCAAAACCAAAAGCAATGTCTGGGTATCTCCCCTCCTGTAGCTCTGCTACTGCTTATTATGCATGTTTATGTCTTCACAGCATCACAGATCTGCATGGCCACAGGTTTGCAGCGGTTCACTCCATTTCCTACTTAATAAACTATAAGGGAGTGTGCTGCAAGTGTCCTGCTGTTCAGTCATATTAACCTACCCACACTCAAGGCAAGAGAATCAAAAAGAGAGGGATGTGGCACCTACATTTCTCCCTTGTCCCTAGGATCAATAGAAGCAATGGAAAGGATTCAGTGCAGCACTGACACATAAACTACCATGCTGTGCTAGTGCAGATTAACATTACCGCAAATTAATTCAATGTAAGATCTCTCTAATGTTTCAAACACCAGTTCTCAAATCAAGGAGTACTCAGTCCACTTGCTCTGTTCCCTACTTTAAAAAAAAAGTAAGGAAGTGTGATGCAAGTGCCCTGTTATTCTATCATGTCAGCCCACCTACATCTAAGACAAGTTTATACTTTGATTATACTCACGATAGCCTGGCGTCAGTTTTAAACTAGTAAACCTGTTTTAATTTCATTCTAAGTTTACTATGTGAATTAAACCAGTCACCCCATTTCTATTAAGGCATGAGGTCTCCTACAACAGTCTGCCATCTCGCATTTTCCAAATGAAATTTAGCTGCAGTCTTGAAACCAGTTGTACTTCCTAATTATCCTGTTTCTAGAGACAACTTTTTGCAATATTTTATCACCCACCCCATTTCCTCAGTTAATTTTGCTCAAGGAAAATGCAGTACTTTTTAAGCCGTGGCAAGGGACTCATCAAAACAATGTCACTTTACATCTGGGTTTTCTGATTTCTTCCACTAAAGTATTTGCACTATAACCATTAATGTGCACTCCTCTACATAATCGAGAACAGAAAGGGAAAGATGTTTTGGTGAAACTTGTATGTGTGTATGTATGTGTTGTATTTATTTTTGCTTAAATACTGTTACAACCATCCAAAGCTGTCTTCATCTTAAGATAATAAATTGTTCACCTTAAATTCAGATTTGCCTTCATCATAAGAAAAAATAATTCCTCACCTTAAATTCTGATGTATTATCTCAGTACAGGGTACTATTGAGGAAAAATCCTAATCTGTTTCCATTCTCCATACAAATTGGGAGTCCAAATTCACAACCATTTATGTAACCCAAAGTGTTGGAAAATAAGATTTCTTTTACTCCTTGTGGTTTTATCTTCATTTTTTTTCCTCCCATTGTTTTTTCAAAGAGTATCGGGAGTGCATTTCATAATTTAATAATGTTTCTTAGTATGTTTTATTTTTAAATTACATTTGGGGCAGAAAGAAACTGTGCATTTCACCATTATGTTTTCTACTTGACAAGTACCAGTTTTACTGCCCTAAATCTAAAAAGGTCCATGGACGTTTCCTGGACTAAGGTAGATAATTCACTGTGAGAGTTCATTTCATTTTTGTATCAGTCCCCAATTACTTGAATTATTTTGCATTCTATGAAACTGAAACCCTTTGGTCATCTCTCCTTTCAAAGAGCTACTGCGGGGAGAAGAATATTTTCTGCAAATTCTCATTTCTACCAAATAACTATTAAATAAGTAAAAAGTGAGATTTTAGCTGCACATCTTTAGGAAGAATAACAACCATAAAGAATATTTTAATTATAAAGCAGCAGAATGTGTTCTAAGAACTAAGCCAGCATGGAAATGTAGAAGAGGTTTTACCAATAGGAATGACTGCAAGTGGAGGCAGATTAAAATTAGCAAAAGAACAAGGGTATTGAAAGCAAATAACTAGAAAGGAAAAATGTAACAGAGTGGAATGAGGCCAAGAAGAAGTTTGGAGTGCAGGACAGAGACTGCCATTCCTACTATGGATTGATAACAGAACGCAAAGGGGCTGGGGAATGTTAAGATAAAGACACGCACTGGTTGACTTTGTAGTTGAGTATAGAACAGAAGCTGCTGTTAAAATATTTAGTAGAACATAGATAGCGATAAAATAAATCAGATTATGTTGGAAAATATCTAGAATTGAGAATGCAAAGGCAGTATACAAATGAACAGTAAAAGGACATCTGAATGGTTGAAAAGTATGCAACTAAGACCATAAGGTTTACAGTCTTTGCTTGGAAGTGTTTGTAAGGGTATTTTCACCCACCAAGCAGACCAGACCATTTTTCCTCAGACAGCAAATGCTGGTGGTGTGATAGGATAGAAAGAGGCAACTGGGAGCATGCTTTTTGAGAATGTAACACTAACAGATTTTGACTACCTACAGAGTACTTTGTCAGAAATGTTGGTAGAGCAAATGACTGTAACTCAGGAAATCATTATTTTGAGCTGGTCATAGAAAATTAATTGCCTAGACATAGCATGGCCTTATCAAGTTTAATGCCATTGGCTGCAAACAAAACAATTATTAGAAAATGGAAATCTAAACCTAAACCAACCTAACTGAAGTATTTGATATTGTAAAGGAGAAAATTTAACTGGAAATGGGATCTTTAGAAACTGGAATGAGCAAATTACATAGAAATGCATGGAATTTTTGGGAACAATACATGCTTAATAATGTTCAGAAGGAGGATGAAAGAGATTAAAGGGAAGACAGGATTTGAGCAATTTATGCAATGTAGAAGTGAATGATAATTGTTAAAAAATATGCATAATGCTTGAAAATAATGAAAATATTTATAATGGCTTATTTTCTTTCCTATTAATGCACACATATCCATGTCATTGTTCAAAATATGTGAATTGAATAAATGTGTTTAAAAATATCTATTAAAGACCAATATAGTATGTGGAATACATCTAAAGAATTGTCCTTGGTCATTGCACATGGAAATAATATCGTCATCTTTGTCTTTAGAGTTGTAATATAGAATCTAAGTACAAAGTATTCACTTGGTTTTATTTTGTTTCAGTTTTGCTTATGAAGTTACAGCCTGCTATAGTACAGTTTACTATTTCCATTATCTAGAATATGTGTTATGTTTTGCTGGTAGAGAATTATTCTTATGAAGTAGCAATAAATCACTAAGAAATGCAGGGCAGTGGGGCAGCAAAGAGCTCTCCCTTAAGATTCTGTCAAGGATGAAGGCTGAGCCTTGCATGCTCACTGGAATTATAGACAATACATTAATACTTAAGTATTAACAAGTAAAAACGTAACTATAGAGCAAAACAATGAAGGGGTACCAAACGTTGCTGCAATGTTCCATAAACCAAGTAGAATCAACCATAAATCAAAATACTCCAACGTAGTCCAAAGATAAAAGCAAAGATTTTATTGCAATATAAGTCGGTTAGCGCTTTCGCTGAATAGCTTCTTCAGACCTCAATACAAACAACCTCACATTCTACATTGCTTAAATATGTAAAAAGGCGCCAAATTAACAAGCACTGCTAAAAGATGCATGGATCCCCATTAAAGCACTATATCAAAACAAACCTAATAAATAGCAGTTTCTTGACCCTGTGTGTAAAACACAAATGTCATAGTTATATGTGCAAACATCAATATCAAAATAAAAAATGTACATATATAGAAAATAAGTAAAAATATATATGAGAGACATATATATAAAAAAATATATATATAAAACATACATCATGCTGATCATCCTTTTATACATAATAACTCATTTGTGATGTCTCAACCTTCTAAGCTTTAACAACTGACGTAGTGGAACCTTGCCATTGAGTCCCGGTGACATATCAGCTCTAAACTTAATAATCCAGTGTGTCTCTCTAGCCTCAGTATAATTCTCAACATCTCCCCTTCTATGTGTTCTGGAAATCTGTTCAAGTATCCTAAATTTAAAAAGGTGTAAGTCATGTTCATGTATATGTTTGGCAAGTGCATTATGTAAATGGCCCTTCCTGATGTTGTAAACATGCTCACGAATCCTGTCCCTCAGGCAGCGATTCATTTTACCTATATAGAATGCGGAGCAGGCTACACAGGTTGCTAGATATACTACATCTTTGGACATGCAGCTGCCACAAACACGTATAGTGTACTCACCTAATCCCATAGGATGCACAAAAGAAGGATCTGTGAGAATATAAGGGCAAAAATTGCATCTATTGCATGGGGCCATATAAGTTCCTTGTCCTGATGATTGTTGATGTGCAATCTTTGGATAACATAGAAGATTCTTGAGATTCTTCTTGTTACGGTACACAAACCTTGGTCTATCACCACTAATCTCTTTAATTTTAGGATCTACCGATAAAACATGCCAATGGCACGGCTCTAGTATCTCTAAGAGTCATGATATCATCCATACCTTCTCTAAGATCCAGAGAACTGTAACTACGTTCTCTCAATCTATTCTCAAGATCCATCAATCCCATTCTGTATGCTGAATTACAAGGTGTGTACCTAGATGTACGCATCGCTTGTCCACGGACAATATTCCTGTAGACAAACCCAGGATGCATGCTATGGCGATGTAAAAGGGTGTTTCTATGGCAAGACTTGCGGTACAGACCAGTGTTCACCATCCCATCAACTAATTTTTCAACATACACATCCAGGAAAGGAATACGTGTGTCAGACCATTCCATGGTGAAACTCAGGAACTCAATAGCTGTGTTGATCTCTCTAAAGAAATGTTCTAATT
The DNA here is from genome assembly GCF_019279795.1 of Protopterus annectens. NCBI lineage: Eukaryota > Metazoa > Chordata > Ceratodontiformes > Protopteridae > Protopterus > Protopterus annectens. Next base: position 1,817,695,852 of record NC_056735.1, read on the forward strand.
GTGTAGATGTACCTTTCCAAACAAGAAAAAGGTCGTCTACAAAACGCCTATAGAATGGTACGTGTTCCTGATACATGGCATTCTGAAAAAGGATTCTGCTCTCCCATGCGTACATCTAGGTACACACCTATATATCATGACTCTTAGAGATACTAGAGCCATGCCATACTTCTCCAATGGAGCTGATGGATACTATTCAGCTAGTAAAGTTGATGAGCATACTACTGTTAGCTCGTCTGGACAGAGTCAACAAGTTGTCTTTGCCATTTATTACACTAAAGACATTGGTTGCATCAAGGATATTTTTGTTAAACATTGGCATGTTTTATCGGTAGATCCTAAAATTAAAGAGATTAGTGGTGATAGACCAAGGTTTGTGTACCGTAACAAGAAGAATCTCAAGAATCTTCTATGTTATCCAAAGATTGCACATCAACAATCATCAGGACAAGGAACTTATATGGCCCCATGCAATAGATGCAATTTTTGCCCTTATATTCTCACAGATCCTTCTTTTGTGCATCCTATGGGATTAGGTGAGTACACTATACGTGTTTGTGGCAGCTGCATGTCCAAAGATGTAGTATATCTAGCAACCTGTGTAGCCTGCTCCGCATTCTATATAGGTAAAATGAATCGCTGCCTGAGGGACAGGATTCGTGAGCATGTTTACAACATCAGGAAGGGCCATTTACATAATGCACTTGCCAAACATATACATGAACATGACTCACACCTTTTTAAATTTAGGATACTTGAACAGATTTCCAGAACACATAGAAGGGGAGATGTTGAGAATTATACTGAGGCTAGAGAGACACACTGGATTATTAAGTTTAGAGCTGATATGTCACCGGGACTCAATGGCAAGGTTCCACTACGTCCGTTGTTAAAGCTTAGAAGGTTGAGACATCACAAATGAGTTATTATGTATAAAAGGATGATCAGCATGATGTATGTTTTTATATATATATTTTCTATATATATGTCTTTCATATATATTTTTATTTATTTTTTATATATGTACATTTTTTATTTGATATTGATGTTTGCACATATAACTATGACATTTGTGCTTCACATACAGGGTTAAGAAACTGCTATTTATTAGGTTCGTTTTGACATTGAGCTTTAATGGGGATCCATGCATCTTTTAGCAGTGCTTGTTAATTTGGCGCCTTTTTACATATTTAAGCAATGTAGAATGTGAGGTTGTTTGTATTGAGGTCTGAAGAAGCTATTCAGCGAAAGCGCTAACCGACTTATATTGCAATAAAATCTTTGCTTTTATCTTTGGACTACGTTGGAGTATTTTGATTTATGGTTGATTCTACTTGGTTTATGGAACATTGCAGCAACGTTTGGTACCCCTTCATTGTTTTGCTCTATAGTTGCGTTTTTACTTGTTTTATTTTTGCTGTACATAATAGAGCATTTACTCCACACGGACTTGTTTTCTGATTGATAATACTTAAGTATTGTTCAATATAAGGAAAGTATTGCATTCACACAACCATAAAAGTCAGTCCAGTTATATTATCCTGCCCCAATGACACATTTAAATGTCTGTCCATATCAGTTGATGATGTGAAAGTATGCATTTTAGGCATTCTACCATATATTTAACATCAAGTAGAGATGTCCTCCTGCATTCCAAACACACATTTGATTACTGACAATGTAAACTGTCTCAGAGAAAGCAGTTAAGTCAAATTGTGATGGTGGCAAAACATTTGGCATCAATCTGATATAAAATGATGGCTCTCTGGTTAAATTTAGCATTATGTATCTTATTCCCCATTAACAGTTACATTTATTTATATAAAGCTAACTGCTGACAGCAGTCATGCACGTAGGCAATGCAATATAGACTTCAGTGTGTCCTTAAATTATCCTATAACTATGCTTGCAGCATGTCATGTGATTCTGCTTCATTCGTTCTAATGCTGTCATGATAGTGAAGTGTGATTTTTTTTTTTACTTATTAGCACCTCAATTTATTTGTCTGACCATCAAGCATACAATGTTACAAAGTGAATCTGAACCAACTATCCAGTAAGGTACATGGTGTCAAGTGGATGGTGACATCTACTCCAAGGTTCATATTTTATTGAAATTTTGATCCGTCTGCTGTTTTAAATGAAATTAGGTCCATCTTGCCTCACTGTGCTACTCTGACAGAACTGAAAGGGTATGGGTGTAAAATCAAACATGCCATTAATCCATCAGAGTTATTTATAAGTAACTATACCCCATGTCTTAACGAGAAGAAAAACAATGGAATTGGAATTGTGAATTAGTCAAATGAGGATTTTTCCAGCTGCTATTACTGGCAAACAACATGAATGAACAGAGAAACGAGAAACCTTTGAGAAAATGCCAAAATTAAAATTAATTTTGAAAAACAAAGCCCCTTCTCAACAGATAAATAAAAATTTCAAAATTCAGATAGAAATAGTTTTATGTACAGCTGAAATTTTGGACTTTTCCCAGTTTTACCATCTTCTGTCAAAACTTAATAAGTTATACAGCATATTATATCATGAGCCCCCCCAAAACGTGCTTTTAAAACACTGTATCGCTATGTTAAATGGGTTTAACATAGCGAGACAGCTTTAAAATAAGCAACGGAGATCTCCGTTGCTTATTTTAAAGCTGTCTCGCTATGCTAAACCCATTTAACATAGCGACAGGTTTAAAAAGCAACGGAGAAAGCAAGATCTCCGTTGCTTTTTTACTGTTCGCTATGTTAAATGGGTTTAACATAGCGAGACAGTTAAAATAAGCAACGGACATCTCCGTTGCTTATTTTAAAACTGTCTCGCTATGTTAAACCCATTTAACATAGCGAAAACAGTAAAAAAAAAGCAACGGAGATCTTGCTTTCTCCGTTGCTTTTGCCCACAGCTCTGATGTACTGTGCAGGCGCGCAGTACATCAGAACTGCCGTGGATGCCAGACATCTGTGGAAGGGTAGTAAACAGGCATTATACTATGCCATTATTTTAGAAAAGTAATAGTTTCTTTTCTTAAATAATGTCATGGTATAATAGCAATAACCCACTTCTGGGTGTGGGTAATGCTGTATTTACCCACGGTTGGCTTTGTTTGGTCCCTCGGGCTTCACCCTCGGGACCAAACCACGCCAACCGTGGGTAAATCCAGCATTACCCACACCCAGGCGTGGGTTATTGCTATATTATACATCTTCCTATTCAATCAACCCATATCATCAGCATTATAAGGTAATTTGTCAGAAGTTGAAAGAAATGAGTGCTGAAATGCATCTTTTTTAACACTGACTCAGATTTAACTGAAAAATGTTACGTTTCAACTTTCCTTTGCATTTCTGGAGTTCAAGTCACTAATGTGATTAAGGTATTCTGTTCCCGTTAGGGGTCGCCACAACAGGTGATCTGCTGTGGTGACCCCTAACGGGAACAGCCAGAAGAAGATGATGAATATTAGTAATGTACATCAAGATCATTTGGCTATAATTAAAGATAAATTTCAGCACTATGGTGACTTTAAAAATATCTTGTCTTATATTCAGCATTTATGTTTACAAAGAAATCAGGATTCACAGAAATGCATTGAAATATATGTATATGAATGTAACAAGGCTAAACATTGTGAATATTTTGACCTGTATGTGAGTTTGATGACCTGTACATTTCACTACTGAGTGATGGAATTGTGTCAAGTGCCATTTTGCTGTCAAAATAAGTTTTCCCGTGCCCATCACCAGAAAGAGAGAACTGGCATTAGCTACAAGGTGGTGGTTTTTAACTCTGGCAAAGGGGGCATTTTGCCACTTTGGTGGAGAGGCTAGCTCAGTTTGTTGATTGTTTGGCATCTTGCTGGAAGTTTCTGTCAGTAATAGTTAATGAGCAGTTGCCTGACAGTTACCATAGATGGCAAGCATAGATGTAGATTATTAGTTTAGGGCATCTAGGGGCTTTCTTTGAGGTACAAGTTTTGCAGTATGTGCTGTTAGTCTATTAAAGACAGCAGATTGTAGATGGGGTTACTACAGTATCAGCAGCATTTCTTTGGAGGTAGCTGGCTGAGGTTGTAAAGGGATTGTCAGATGGTCAATTAACTAGCACAGTTAACTTGACTGGACATCAAGAAAATGCCAGATGTTCAGGCAATCACGATCACGTTCACTGGATACCTGTACATAAGCAAGTCCCATCCAAACTGTCTGAGTCCTGCACTTACTGAAGGATCAGGTAGGTATCAGGTCAATTACTGTATCTTCATTTGGACTGTGACAATCCAAGTCTCTGAGTGTTTTCTCAGGGCTATGGTGAGCATTTTTTTAATATAGTCATGGCAGATTAAGTTGTGCAACCCAGTGTTTTTCTTAATTCACTTAGTGTTCAGGGTCACCTAGAAGTTCAGTTTTTACTCATTTTTAATACACACTGAGCCAGACTTCAGTGTAAATGAAGATACAGTCGACCCTGGTTTATTGATTCTCTAGCCTTCACTACAGTTACTTTTAGTCATTGTGTTGTACAGTAGGTACCGGCAGTAGACTTAATTAGTGAGGGTTACACCAGCATTAAGTGGTGCTAGGGAGATGTTCCATCTCAAAGGTAACTTGGCACTGAAATTGACAGAGCAAGATGCCTGAGTTGTCACCACTTTGGTTTCTGTGACTTGTGTAGGAAGCTAAGGAAGCTGTGGAAGGGCTTTTGGCTTGTTTGCTTTCTTATCAGCTGATGCAGTTACAGCTGTGGCAGCCCCAAACAAGAAGGTATACAGCATAAAAAAGAAACTATAAAAGCAGTGAGGTATACCAGTGAATGTGTGCTCAGCCGTGATTCACTGAAAGTCATTTACAGATGATGTGATTCACAAGCAGTGTTGTGAAACGTAATTTTTTTCCATGATAGCAAGTCAAAAGGAAAGCTGCATAGCAGTCCATTCTTGTGGTTTGGGGTTGCAGGTTAAAACTTTTATCTAAGTCATTTTTTTCTCACTTATCTATTCCTCTTTTTTCATTCTTCTCTGGTTTACCTCTTTTTCTTTAGACTCCAGTATATCTTTATGCCACTGAGAAGTTTCAGCAGTTAAAGTTACTAATCATTGCTATGTTATGTGATATAATTAATATTATATACTTTTTATTATTATTATAAGTATAACAGCCCTTCACACTGCAGTCAAAGTAGGAGAAGATAGTTTCACCGGAGGAAGCTCTGCTTTTTGAATTAAAAAGTACAGTTGTGTACACTTACAATAAATGTAGATGTTCGAGTGTATTCACTGTTGCAGTCCTCACATATGGGTTATCCGGCTCCCAGTAGCCCTCAGTCGGCCCGAATACCAGAGTCCTTGGTATATGATGTTGGCTGCCACCGGTTGTAAAACTGATGTCAGTACGTCAGGTATAAAGGGAGGCAGACGATGCCATTTCCTCAGTTTTTCTTGCCTTAACTGTCAGGAGCCCCCAAAAGAAGGCTAACCCAGGAATGGTAGCACCCTGGACACATGTTATACAAAAAATAAAATCCATAGTCTGTGCCCTAGGAAAAAAGGGGAATGGAGGTTGGGAAACCAGGACTGCAACAGTGAATACACTCAAACATCTACATTTATGGTAAGTGTATACAACTGTACTGTTCTTCATGTTTCACTGTTGTAGTCCTCACATATGGGTTGATTCCCAAAGCCCAGTAAGAAGACAAATGGGGAGGAAAGATCACAGATTAAGGGTTGGTAAGGAGGCCTTGCAAAACTGCAGAGGCAAATCCAGCCCTGGATTTAGAAAGCAAAGGTAGATTGTAATGCTTTGTGAAAGTATGGACAGAAGGCCAAGTAGCTGCTTCTAGAATGTCCTTAGTAGGCACACCTCTCATAAAAGCTGTAGAGGTAGAGGCTGCTCTAGTAGAATGGGTCCTAATACCCTGAGGGGGAGCCTTCCCATGCTGCAGGTAACAAAAGTGAATACAATGAGCAATCCATTTGGAGATGGTTTGTTTTGAAATAGCTTTACCCTGAGCCCCAGGAGCAAAACTAACCAATAACTGTTCATATTTTTGAAAGGATTTAGTCCTAAGTAAATTCTCAGCTGTCTGTGCATATCAAGAGAGTGCAGAATCCTTTCCCCCTTTATTTTGGGGATTGTTGAAAAATGTAGGCAGGTGAATAGACTGGTTAAGGGTTAAAGTGGAAACCACCTTAGTCATAAAGTAGGGATTGGTTCTCAGAGAAACCCAATCTGAGTGAAAAATAATGAAAGGTTCTACTGCCATTAAGGCTTGCAGCTCAGATACCCTTCTAGCTGAAGTAATAGATAAAAGGAAAGCAGTCTTCCAGGATAGAAACTTCAAATCTGCAGAGGCAGCTGGTTCAAAGGGAGGCAAAGTAAGTTTTTCCAGGACAAAAAGTAAGATCCCAAGCAGGAGTAGGAGCACTTCTGGGAGGTCTAAGATTACTAGCTCCCCTCAGGAACTGCTTCATCAAGGGGTGAGAAAAAATGGGTTGCTCAAAAGAACAATGAGCTGAAATTGTTGAAGCGTGAATTTTGATTGAAGAAAAGGAAAGTCCACCATTAAGCAATCCTGCTAGGTAGTCAAGAATGAGAGAAAGAGAAGGATGAGAAGAGTCTTCTCCTTTAGCCAGCATTCAAGAGCAAAATCTCTTCCATTTATCTGGATAGGATTTTCTTGTGCTAGGCCTCCTGGCCTCATGAAGAACTTCAACAACCTGTTGGGAAAGATTTAAAGTATTAGCCAGGCAGTTAAATGCAGAGTTTGAAGATGAGGATGAAGGAACTTTCCCCCTCCCTGAACCAACAGATCTGGTACCAGGGGAAGATGTTAAGGCTGAGCCTGGGAAAGGCTGTGAAGGAGAGGATACCAATGCTGCCTGGGCCAACCTGGAGCTATCAGAATACTCTTTGGTTTTTCATCCCTTATCTTTAGCAGCACTCTGGAAAGAAGAGGCAGAGGAGGGAATGCATAAACTGAGAGATGTGCCCATGGGAAGACCAACACATTCACCCTCCAAGCTTTGTTGTGAAACTCCCTGGTGCAGAAGGTTGGAAGGAGATGATTGGTGTGATAGAAGAAAAGATCCACTTGTGGGGTGCCCCAAAGATGAGTGATGTGATGGAAAATATCCCTGTTTAGTTGCCACTCGTGTGGATCCAGAACATGTCTGCTCAAATGATCCGCCAGGGAGTTCAGCCTCCCTGGAAGATACTGGGCTATGAGATGTAAGCCCATGGATGCTGCTATGGACCATAGTCTCATACTTTGTCTGCACAAGGGGTAAGAGTGAGTCCCCCCCTTGCTTCTTGATGTACCACATGACTGTGGTATTGTCTGTCCTGATCAGCAGAGTCCCAGGGTAGAGTAGGTCCTTGAAAGCTAGCAAGGCCTGCTGCACTGCCATCAATTCTTTTAAGTTTATGTGCAGATGAATCTGCTGGGTGCTCCAAGTCTCCCATATGCCCTGCCCTCCAGATGAGTCCCCCATGCAACATCTGAGGCATCTGTGGTGAGAGTCTGGCTGGCAGGCAGTGGGCAGAAAGGCAGACCCCTGTTCTGAGAACAGGCTGTCGCCCACCAGAGGAACTCCATTTGTAGACATGGAATCAGGGGAAGAATCAAGTCCAAGTCCTGTGTGTGTTGACACCAAGGATTCTTGAGGTACCATTGAAGTTTTCTCATATGCAGCCTTGCATATGGGATCATCAAAATACATGAAGCCATGAACCCCAGTGCTTGCAGGAATTGCCTTGCAGAGACCTGGGTCATGCTTGCCAAGTTTATGAAGTAGGCGGAAAGATCATCTTGCTTCTGTTGAGGGAGGCTGTATTCAGACTCACTCTCAGGAAAACAATCTCCCTTTGAAGGAACCAATTTTGACTTCTTTTCATTGAGAGTGTAACCCAAAGAGGTGAGAATGTTCTTCAAGAAATCCAAATCCATTTCTAGTTGTTTTGGGGAGTTTGCTTGAATGAGACAGTCATCCAGGTAAGGATAAATTTGAATGTTTCTCTGCCTGCAAAAAGCAATGGCTGGAGCCAGGTACTTCATAAAAACTCTGGGAGCAGTAGATAAGCCAAAGGGAAATGCAGAAAATTGAAAGTGTTGCTCCCCAGCCCTGAAGCAAAGGAACTGCCTGCAACTTTCCCTTATGGGGATGTGCAGATAAGCCTCCTTGAGATCCAAAGTTACTAGCCATGAATCCTTGCCCAACATTGGTAGTAATTGTTGAAGGGTGAGCATCTTGAATTTGGGAATCACCAGAAAAGTGTTTAGAATGGACAGATCCAGACTAGGATGCCAGGTTCCCCCTTTCTTGGGTACCAGAAAAAGCCTTGAATAAAAACCTAGGCCTGTCTGATTTGCAGGAACTGGCACTATAGCCGCCATAGTTAGTAGAGAAGAAATTTGAGTTTCTACCTCTGCCCTGTGAGTTCTGGGTATGCCTGGGTATCCCTGTAAAATAGGGAAGGTGTGAATGTAAAACATGTAACCTTGGTTTACAATATTGAGCACCCATTTGTCATCTGTGATGGAAGACCATACCTCTGCGAACCTGGCTAACCTTCCCCCCAAAGGAAACCCAGGATCCACAGAGGTAGGCACAAGAAGGCCGGAGTCATTGAGAATGTTTGCTTTGGGAAGCTGGCTTAGAACTCCTCGATTTAGCAGAAGAAGAGTGCCATTGTTTAGCCCTTTGAGGGGCAGAAGCCTGCCCTCTGGAAGTTCTGAAACCCCTAGGCCTAGAGCAACCCTGCTTGCCAGGATCAGGGAAAAACCAATTCTTGGAAGGATAATGCCTACTAAAGTGAGGAGGCTGAACCTGAAGGAAATCTTTTACAACTTGCATAGATTTTGCATAGATTTTGCCTTATCCTCCAACTTCTTTAGTACCTCCTCAGCCTTATTACCAAAAAGATCTTCCTTGTGCAAAGGAACATCCAGCAATTTAGATTTAACTGGTTCAGAAAGAGGCTGCTCCCTGAGCCAAGCATGCCTTCTAATTATGGAACCAGTGGCTGCTGCTCTGCAGGAAGCCTCCAAAGGGTCAAAACCACAATGAAGTGAATGTTTATTGACTAAAGTGGCAGAATTCAGTAAGTCTTGTAAATCTTTGTTCTCCGTCATGGAAGGAATATCTCCAAGTTTAGCCATAATGGCCTCCAAAGTATGCTGCTGATACTTAAGCATGTGAAAAAGACAATTTATGGATCTAATGGCAAGAGTTGCAGAGGTATAGACTTTTTACCCCACCTGTCTAAGGCCCTAGATTCCTTATCAGAGGGCACAGGGTTTTTAGCAATAGTAGCCTTAACACCTTTGGAGCCTTGAGAAATAATTTCTGGATCAGCAGTAGTGTTTTTAAAAAGTAATTTGAGATTCAGGAACCCTGTAATATCTATAAATATGGTTTTCTGGGGGCAGGAGGAACATAATTAGGAGTTACAGAATTTTCCATGAAAACATCATCCACAACTTTCAAAACTGGAGGTATAGCCAGAGGCTTATGCTGTGGCAAATCTAGAAATCCCCTGATTCTTTTCTTAGACTGTGGAAAATCCTGACATTTCCATTTAAAATGCTCCCTAAGTGTATTCAAAGTATCCCCAAAGGAAAAATCTTCTGGAGGGGAAGCAGAAGGGATAGAGTCCTCAGCATCAGAATCCTCAAAGCCAGAAAAAATTGAGAATTTCCTTTTTTAACAGCAGATATACTGGAAATCTCATAATCTGAGACAGACAAAACATCAGGAGATAATTCCCTAGCCCTCTTTGAAGGGGGGATGAGAGCCCCTTATCAGGGAAAGAAGATTACCAGCCATCTTTACCAACTGGGACTGAGGTACAGGAGGGGAGGCTGACAACTGCTTGTGAGTAAGTTTGCGGCTGGAAGGTTTACTAGCAATCCGGAGGGACTCCGGAGGCCTAGCAACTTAAGAAGTCTGAATTAAGGTGGTCAGTCTGGTTCTGGTCTCATGTCAAAAAGAAGAGGTGTCAGAAGCCGGTGACTGCAAAGCGGCTCCGGACCCATCTAAGGCGGCGACAGGTGGAGGATCTGAAGACGAAATAGCAGCCTGCGGGATGGAGGATTCCATGGAGGTCATGGTAGAGGCTTGTGGCTGAAAATCTGCAGACTGCAGGGGCTGCAAAAGTGCCTCACTGACTACCGCTGTGCTGACTACCAATTTCACTGATGCGTTGTCAGTAGATTTAACCCTATGCCTGTCGCGGTCCTTGTCTTTGCGTTTCCTAGGTATATCCAAAGTCGGGAGACCAAAAGAAACCATACATACGAACTTAGGCCAGACTCCGAAATGCCTATACAAAATCTTAGCTCTATGGCGTATGGTACACAGATTAAAGGAAACACAAAGATCGCAGTTAGGGACGTCGTGCTCAAGGCCCAAACAAGTTATACAATAGGAATAGAAATCACGGTGCGGAATCTGTTTTCCACAGGTAAGACAGTTATTAACTTTATCTGACATTCGTTAAAGCAAGAAAAGAGGATCCCCAATGGGGTACTTATCTGAAAGCATCTTCAGCTTGGTAGTCGGAAAGTGAAACAAAGGTAAATGGCCGACTGGCACTAGTGCAAATTGCATCTGCTTTGGGCTCCATGGCAAGAAAGACTGAGGAAATGGCATCGGCTGCCTCCCTTTATACTTGACGTACTGGCATCAGTTTTACAACCGGTGGCAGCCGGCGTCATATACCAAGGACTGTGGTATTCGGGCTGACTGTGGGCTACCGGGAGCTGGATAACCCATATGTGAGGACTGCAACAGTGAAACATGAAGAACATGTAGAAAAAGTCAAATGGCTTTGCCTTTACATGAAAGGGGGACATTTGCAACATATGTTATTGATGCCAACGAGGGTGCGACATCAACTAAGAAACCATGATGGCAAGCTCAGAAAGCCAAAATAGAATAATTCATTAGAAAGCAGAGTCTGAGCACTTCAGCAATTGTTCAGCCCCTGGACATTTCAGAAGGCAACAAAAACCCTAGAGACAGAATCAAGTCATGGGCAGGATTACTCAGAGAAAACAGCAGTGACGTATTTGATTTAGAAGAATTTTTAGAAACATTACTGTAGGAGGACAGTGTGAGATTGTTTGATTTAGTCATTGAAAAAGGGTTTGGAATCTGTCACACTGTACCACATATTTCTGACAGGGAAGACAGTAGAGCTGTTTTAGCCTCACCTGCAGCGGCCTTTCCATAGCTGCCCTTAGAGAGGTAACAGTCTCCAGTTGGTCAAGAAGACTTTTTAGCTCCCATGGGTAGCACTACCCCTTGGGATTCAGGTTTATTATCACATTCATTCACCCAGGGTCTCACATCACAGCCCAGGTCTCACACCTCACCACCCACAATCCAGAAGATATATGCTGGGGAGAATATATTAATGTATTTGACTTTACTCATAAGGATGGGATTCAAAATTTCTTAGAAGCAAATAACCGTGCAGCACAAAATTTGACATCAGCACTTGCTGCTTCTGGTAGAAGACTGTCCAGCAACTTGAGCGAAAAAAAAACAGGATAACTGTAATGTAGGGTTTATTCTATACGTGGCATTGCTAGTTGATAGGAACCCTTAACAGGAATTGCCTCTAATGGCATTTTTTTTTTTTTTTACGTTAAGGGACATCCAGGGAGAGTTGTCATGGTATCAGTATAATCTTAGGTTTTGTAAATTAATAGTGGTAGAAATACCAGTACATTGAGACAAGCATCTCCCTATATGTGGTTCAGTGTAACGATAAAGAGGCCAGCTCCAATTACTTCTGTGGTCTCTGAAGATCTGACAAGTAAAGGAAAGACTTATTAGGACAGCAAATGTACCTGGGCAAAGTACTGTTTTGCCCACTTGTGCTCTCATTGTAGGAAAGGGCATTCAGTGGTTAGATGCTGGGCCAAATATGGCCATATAATTGACAGACATTGTCAAGGAGGGATGGTAGACCACCATAGTACAGGTCTGATTAGTTAGTCAGAGGCAGAGGCTGCTTTCATTGCTTTTGGGGCTCTGTGTCCTTTTGATGCAGTTCATGATCATAAAACCACTCATTCTGCCATTAAGGTGCAAACATTAGTCAGGGAATTACAGGATTACTGAGACTCAGTAACACAAAGTTTTTTGTTAAATGGTTTCAAGTATGGTAAATGGTTAAAAAGCGGCTTAATGTAAAGATAGCATCTGGTAAGATAGCAAGCCCTTTGAAGAAACCCCTACTACCTTTTGGAACTTTCATGATGGGACATGTGCTTAAGAAGAAAGAAGGAGAGTTCACGTTAATACTTCACTTGTCTTTTCCCCAGAGAGGAAGTGCAAGTTCATTATGCTCCCTCGGATGAAGTAGTTAACATTATCAGGAGTTTTGAACATCCTTGGTTGGCCAAGTTAGATACAGAATTTGCCTTACATTTGTTGCCTATCTTCAAAAAAAGATTGGCCAATTTTTGCATGAGTATTGTGGGGGGTGGGGGTTACTTTAATATGATCATGCTCATGAGATGTGTGGTGACTTGTATCACAGTTGAGAAATTCAGCACCACCCTCCACTTGTACTGGCAGAGAAGGAGCTACTGCCAGTGAGACATTCCTTATTTGGATGATTTTCTAATCACAGGCAGTTGTGACAAGGTGCCAAGGGCTATTTTGCTGAAATGTACCAGCAGCTTGGGGATCCTGTTGTGGAAGGCAATACAGAAGTCCCAATACAGTCCCTTGTATTTTTGGGAATGGAGAGTTATGTAATTTTGTGTTCCTTTAAATTGCTACAAATAATGTTGGAGCACATGAGACATCCCACAAAAGCAATTTTTAAAGGTCAAAAAGATCAGAATATAAGATGTGATGGGGTTGCTGGGTCTGCTCAACTTTGCATGCTGTGCAGTGGCTCCAGGTAGGACACTCCTTAGATCTCTGGCTAATTTTTTGAAAGGTGGCTGCCAAAAACATCACTGGGTAAGAATCAAAAGGAAAGTTAAAAAGGATTTGCACTTGTGGTGGACTTTCCTGACTGTTTCTAAAGCTGTTTCCATATAATAGAATGACTGGGTTTCTTCTGATGCACTTTACTTTTTTACTGACATTACAGGAAATCATGGGAATGGGGCTTACCTGGATGCTCAATGGTTTGTTGCTACATGGCTTGGGTTATGGACAAGTGACAGGAACACGGATGCCACTTTTCTTAAATCATGGCAATCAGGGTAGCAACAGTGATCTAGCAGGATAGATTCAATGCACGGACCAAAAACTTATGTTTCATTCAGGCAATCAAGATGTTGTTAAGGTACTTGTGAAAAATGTTTCTAGGTCTAGGTCTGCATGGGTACAATCTGTCTTGAGGCTTCTAGTGCTTCACAGCCTGTGAATCAACTTGATATTTCCTGCCAGATATGTCCTGGGCAGGTTCAGTGTTATAGCTGATAGTCTTTCTCGGTCCAAGCTTTCCAGATTTCATGAACTAGCCCCAGAAGCACATGAAAGTCTTATTACCATCCCTCTAGAAATCTGGTTGTTTAGTGAAGAATGATGACCTGGCTTCTAAGTAGTTCTGAGCTAACAGTGTGAGAAAATCCTATTCCCTAGGTTTTCATTCATTTAAAGGATTTTATTTTATGTTTCCCTGTGCTGTTAGATACTGGTCTGTTCACCTTATTAAGAAATGGGTGTTGACCAGCTGCTCATTAAATGAGTCAGTTAAGTTTAAGTGGGCTCTGCTAGTTGCCATGAGTTGGTTGGCTAGTTTTTTGGTTTGTCTGACTAACCAAAACATTGGTCCATTGGCAAAGTCATAAAGGGGTAGAAGAAAGTGAAGGGTCTAACATGGGCTAGGAGATACCCCCATAAGCAGGTCCATATTATGCTTTGTCATCATAGAAATACATACAACAATGCTAAATTATTACACTTATGCAGTATGGGCTACCTTGTTTTCATGGTAGTATGCAAGTATATTAAGGGGCAGTAAGATTCTGCAATCTTTACACTAGACAGACATTGCTTTTGCCCAAGATGTAGTGGTCATCTGGATTGCTTGATCTAAAACAGATCAGCATGAGGCTAATCGGGAAATTACACTAGACAGATCTAAGTGCCATCTCACATGCCCAGTATGCTAGGCCTGGACTCTATGACAGCTATTGAAAGATGCATTTTGTCGTGAAGTGGCATTTAAAGTCCCTTCATGTCACCCCATTTATTCCAGTAACTTACATTGCACTTTTTGTGAAGCATTAAATGTTCAAGGTTTATGTCAAAGGAAAAATATACTTTAAAAATAATCAAAACATGGTAGGTTCAGGTTAAGGCACTTTAATCTTGCAGCAAGGAGACAAAAATGTGCTAATGCAGAGTTTGTCTAACTAGAATCAGGAAATACAGGTGTTTTCATACATTTTCTAATAAGACATTGCCTACCAAGCTGACGTAGTGAATCACAAGTTCTGTCATCATTACTTCACAGTCATTGTTTTTACAATATTCTGCTGGTACCATCAATTTTTGTGAGAAACTTCCTAAGAAAAACAACGTGGCCTTGGCTACCACCGGTTGGATATATGCAATGTTACCATTCAAGGTACTATGGCTAATTCGAGCACAAAGCAAGTATAGATTGCAGTTCATTTCTCTAACAGTCCTTTGTCTATGTTATCTCTAAACCTCTGCAGCTGCACATGTTCTCATACTTCGAACAGAGCTGATTGCTTAAAATCATTACATTTACAGAATATAGCATTGTTCATTCATTTTTCCTGACCCAGCAGATAATCACCTGCTTCTCAAGTACATTTCCAAAAGGCATAAACATGAATATTGCTGTGCTAGCAATTACTAGGTCAGAGGGCATCTTGCAAGTTTCAGAAAGCACACTGCAGTTTCAAAAAGCATCTCTTCAGTCTCATATGAAACTCAACTGTATATAAAACAGTGCATATAAAATAGAATGAAAAACGTGTTAACTTATTTCGTTTCTAATTAGCATTAAGCAAACACACATTATACCATGTTATACTAATGGAAAGAATTTTTTCCATTAAATGGGTTGTTAAATGAGTTTAACATAGCGTGTTAAACTCATTTAACATAGCGACATTAAAAAAGCAACGGAGATCTGATGCCAGACATCTGCGGAAGGGCAGTAAACAGGCATTATACTATGCCATTATTTAAGAAAAGTAATAGTTTCTTTTCTTAAATAATGTTATATTAATACATATTTTTCTGACAGTTTACCCAACTCAAGGATACAGTTCTCATTCATTTCAGATTGGTAGGGCTTCTGACTTAGTTCAGGGGGATCAGTTAGTAGATGGTATAAAACACACAGTGAGATTGTCCTCGAGCTTATCTATCTATCTTATATCGGGCAACATGTTTTGAGGACTTTAAAGCTTTGTTTTGTATTTTGTTTCAGGTGTCAGGTATGTGTTAATACTTCATTTCCAGAACAGCAAGAAGATCAGAATTGTTCAAACCTTGGGCTCAATCACACATCCTGGGTGTCCTGAATAGGTTTTCCAGGTTTGTGCTGGAGCCAGTTATGGGCAGCCATGAATACTGTTTGTGGACAGGAAGGACCTCTTCAGGTAATTAGTATACACGAGAGGAAATGATACTGGGTTTTGTGCCTAAATGTTTATGGTTATGCTAGATATTGGCAGAGTTGGAATCTGTTCCTGGCCACTGTTGAAGGTCATCTGGTCATCCATTGTTTGTAGTGTTCATTGGGTTGGTGAGTCAAAGCCAGCAGCATTGGAGATAACCAGAAGATCCATTGACCATAGAGTTGCCAGGGCAGCACCTCATCTGGGTTTTAAGGCCATTGAGCATCCTGTGTTTTTAGATCATGATCCTGTATGGTATTGTGAAGACTGGGTTCATTTATGCCATGTTGAATTTTATGTTTTTAATTTTTAATTTCCAGCTGGCATGTTGAATGAGTGATCTAAAATGATGGCCAGGAGTGATTATTGAGGCAGCTGAAGGAGCAGTGGATCACACAAGTCAGCTTTGAGCTGGACAAGCAAGCCAGTACAAGTCAGATTACACTAACTGGCAAAGAGCTGACCAACTCACCAAGGCATAAGTTTTGCAGTAATGTGAATTATGGAAAAGAGGTGAATATTTTATTGGTTGACATGGTTACTGGTTTTCAGTATTCACTGATTCATAATAGATGGTCACATTGTCTGTGTCTCTACTATCTCTTTATGGGCAGGGAATGGGCCAAAATAAAATGTTGTCAGTCCGAATTAATGCTGAGAAAGCTGCAAATATGTATACATCAGGAGAAATAACTATTATTCAGATGAAAGAACTTGCTGAAGATTTGGATGTGTACAAAATCAAATCTAAAGATGTTAGTACTAGTCTGAACATAAAGAGGGGCAGTGCTGTGTATAAGTCTGATTATACAGTTAAAAATGAAAATCATTCCGCTTAGCACCTGTCATTGTTTTAAGGTATAGTTCTCAGCTATTTACTTCAAATACGTCAGTCAATGATAAATGGGCAGAAAAATTTTACGTGATTGGTGTAATAAAACAGATGATTATGTAGTCACTGTTTTCAACAATTCTTTGACAAGCCCATAAACGATAGATGCAAATGCTTTGTTTTAATTGCTTTGGATACTTGCAGTGAGACTGTGCATATTATTTCTTCAATGAAACCAGAACAATATCAGTGCTGCCCTTGCAAATATTACTGGACTGAAAAGTTATCAATAAATTGATTTTTTGTTCTATTTAAACACCATGCCAGAGCAGAAAATAATGCCAAAACTGATGATATGTTTAGAGAGCAGAGCATTTGATTGCTCAGTGTCAGATTTGAAAGCATCCTCACTGACTTATTCTAGTGACAAACTCAGGTCAAATAGTGAAGTATGATGTATATAAAAAATATTACTATTTATTGTTTCAAAATGTATTCCTATAGCAACCTACTGTGTTGGGAAGGTCTGCTTGTGAGCAGTTGAGTATAATAAAGTAAATTTGCCATGTGTAGATGCAAGTGCTAAATACAAGAGGTCAAAATACAGTTAGTCAAGACGATTTTAATGCATGCAGTGACCATTGACTTGCATACCTATGATGTCACTGATTGGCAGACTCGGAGTACGAGTCATATTTTCACAAAGCACATAGGTCACATGCTCCCAGAAACAATAACTTGCAGATTTTTGTCATATAGTATATGCCTTAGAAGCAAACTGCAGGATGCAACAATATGTGATCACACAAAGCAAACAAAAACTTGAGTTATGTTGTTTCAGTTGATATTTTTGACAATATGCTGGCATAGTAACTGGATCTGAAAATTTAATTCAGGACTTTATCTATCATAGTGACCATATTTTTGAAGTAGGAATGCCTAGAAATATGGTACTGATAGGGTGACTATATGAAAATCTAACATTTTATTAACACTTCAACTGTAATAGTGGGACATTTATAACTGAATAGCACAGTGTGACATACTAGACAATGCAATCTTTTTTTTAAACTTTCTTAGTTTCACAGTAAGCAACTAGATATGTATCTAAAATAAATGTTTTATGCTTTTCCTCTTAAGGGCAAAACATTTATTTTAGATGTACAGCTATTTTTGTGCCATGAAACTAAGAAAACAAAAAACACACCCACGTGCATTGCATAGCACTTTTTACAATGCCACTCATTTATGAATTCCCCCATTGTACATTTCAATTCATGAGCCACCAGGACTGTCCAAATCCATATGTATTATTGTGCAAAACCAGCTTTGTTGTGTAAAATATCCAAGATGCAGACTTGGAGATCATTAAGTGAAAAGAAAGGGCATGTGACATAGAATGCCTTTGCATGGTATTTCTCAACAAATATAACATACAATACAAAGCCAGTTGAATCTATAACAGTTGTATTATATCAGTTCTAAAAATATTGTAATATCTCAAGAAATTCTAGACAGACAATGGGGTTAGGTAGCAACTGCTCTGATTTGTTTCAGTTTAAAAACAAAATTATGTTCATATTGACTATTACTTAAGTATCTTGAAGTCAATAAACTGAGGGACTCATTTTCACATTCAATCTGTCATCACCCTGATGCAATCCAATTGTTCTCATTATGCCATCTTTAACATTCTAGTCTCTGATAATGGTCCAAAGTTTGTTAGTCGATAATTTTGTATATTTCCCCAATGCTAGGAAAGTCAGCACAAAATATCTTCACAGTCTGATGGACAGGAAGAATAATTATACAAGCTGTGAACATTTCATAAAAATGTTATCAGTTCCAAACAAGACTGACTTAAGTATAGAAACACATTGATACAATCAAGTGGATTATGAGCTTCCCAGATGTAGATGGGGATGGAAATGAACACATTTTTTACCATATCTGCTCCTTTTTATCCAGAGATAATTCCAAATGTGCAAAAGATATCCTGTGACAGAGCAGTTAAGTTGTTGTCTGCCTTGAAGCCTAGGAGATTGTGTGAATTCAGAATCTGACTATTACACAGTACAAGCAATACAAAGGTGCTGTGAGTGATCAAGCTCACAGACCAAGGCTCCACATTGTTCAGATTAAACTTGGTCTGAGGCTTTAATGTAGCTGACGTCACTTGTACAGGACTAAACTGTTGTCATATCAAAACAAGGATGCATTTTCCTGATTATCTGTAAGGGACAGATTGACCCACAAAGTGTCCTACATGCCGAACAGGCCATTACTGAGATATGAAGTTATCCTGATCATTACACTGTGACAGCAACTATTTCACCTGCAGGGACAGAAGTGTTTTTCTTTTTCTTTTTTTTTTACATTTGATTATGGAGGTGGTACACTAGTCACAACTGATGATTTGCAGGTACTGCCCCGGGGAAATACTTCACAAAGAAGAAAATAAAACAAAAACAGAGAGGAAGTAAACAGTAAATATCAAAATCAGAACTGAAAGTAAAAATAAAAATAATAAATAAAAAATTTACAGTAGCAATTAACAGATACTGTAACCTTTGATAACAGTTTATTACGTGTGACGTTTGAATGTAATGTGGAATCATCATCTACTACTGGCTGTAAAGTAATCCAATTGCAAAGACTTACCATGTTACATTTGCAAATACTGAGTGGCAAAGCTGATATTTAATAATTTCAGTTTGTTACTGAGCATTATTTGGTGTACTGTTTCTGTAAGCATATTTCCAATTTATAGTATGGTAGGTTTGTGATGTTATGTCCCTTATTTTTCATATTATAGTATGCATTGTGTACAGTACTATAATGTTTTGTATAGATGACAATACACTTGGGGCAATGATGTTGCTATGATAATCCATCCATTCACAACTCCTTTTTCCCATTTTTGCACATAGGGTTGGGGTGTCACTTCAACAGTGACAATCATCTAGAGTGAAGGTTTACACCACCGGGTGGCTAGACCGGCCATGGTAGTTTTGCCACACCACACACTCACTGACACCTATGACCAATTTAGAGCATACAATCCACCTACTTCATGTCTTTGGAATATGGAAGGAACCTACAGCACTCAGAGGAAATCCACATGAACCCAGGTAGGACATGCAGACTCTGCACAGAATGCACCCCAGCTGAGAATCAAGCTGGTGAACAACTTGCTGCAAGGTAACAACTCTATCCACTGTGCCACTTTGCTGCCCATGATAGTAAGGTGAATAAATATTCACTCACTGATTCCTGCATGGCTGTGATAATTCATAAAGCATTTAAAGCTAGGAAGAAAATGTGGTCCTGATATCCAAAACATTAAAGGCAGAAAGGACTTTTTTCTGTTGGGTAACTGTTGTCCATTCCATGAAAGCCTTATTTATTTCCACAGGCAGCTCAACTGACGCCAAGGTCTTTATTTTCTGATGCCAGTGAGTTTACTTTCTTAACAGCCATAACAAATACATGTGCCACTGAAAGTTGCATTTACAGCTTGGAAAGTTTTTCTTAATAGACAGAATATTAATATTTCATGCTTTTCTACAGTGTAGAAGCTGAATTGTTTTTCATGTCTAATCTTTTTCATTCTTTTGAGAAAATATTATTTATTGAATGCTGCAAATACGTTTCATTACCTACTACATTTAGATAAAGCTCCCACCATTGTTTGATGGTCCTAACTTTTGCATTCACTCTTTATTTTGTTCAACTTGCAGGATAAAATCTTATATATTCCCTGGCTTAGATTCTTCAAAACGTTTAATTACAGTTTCTCTATTATTACTTTATTTACATATTTGATTGAATCCATTATTTCTGCAAGCCCACCCATACCCATCCCGTATTCCTTCTCACAAGAGTTTGTATTGTTATTTTTTTTTCTCTCCTGTGAAGCCCCTCCTCAAATCTCTCAATACTTACCTTGTTTTTGTTTCTCCGTCTACATTCTTGGAAGATAGTCTTTAAGCAATAACTCAGGCCTCCCTACCATCTCATCCTCCCAGTATAGTTTGGCTATAAAGTAACTAGTGACTCTAATCAACCTTTCTCTGAAGACTGGAATTATCCAAAATAGCCAAGTTTAATCACAACCTTGGAAAATGTGTTTTCTTTGGTCAGAACAAAATGTTTAAAAATATACCATCTCTTAACTCATTGCCTCTAATGGAGCTCTGGACGTTTGCATGTACATTCCAATGGGTGGAAACTCAGCTTTTTGACAGAATCAAATTATGTCCTCATATTTCAAACAATAATAAACAATGGAACCATAAGGGATTACTAAAGAACTGTAAATGGCAAACTCAATAGCACATATTATTTTGGTAGTGGTAGTGTTCTTTAAGTTCTAGGTATTACATAATGGATTTTAAAAGTCACAGTAAACATAGTAACTATTACATTGGCAATATTTTGTAAACAACTTAATATCTAAACAACCACTCAAGTTACACTCGTATTATCAGCAGCAATATTTTGTAAACAACATAGCATCTCAACAACCACTCAAGTTACACTCGTATTATCAGCAGCATTTTGTTCATCCAGATGAGAGCTAGACATGCCAGTAGGTGAGTGCATGAATGGGTGTGCCTTTGTTGAAGGTTGGGCATCGGCTTAGCACCTCGGCACTTTAAAAATCTACTGTCAATCATAAGCGGACCAGCGTTCTGCTGTGGCGACCCCTAACCAGGAAAAGATGAAAGACATTACTATTACTTTTGAACAATTTTCAACTGTCTCAAATACAAACCCACACAATTAACAATATATCTGAAATAAAAAAAACACAATTAACAAAACCATCCTCATCATATTAAAATTCTAAGTGCATAAAATCTGCAGCCATAACTGCTGTCTTTCTATTGCTCTAACTAAGACCATTAATTTTCCTGTACCTGTGTTTATAATTACCACTATATGTATAGGAGTAACATTGGCAGCTAAACCTGAACATTAAGGGAGTTGCATGAATCCTTCTCATTTCCTGCTGCTTATGATTATTCACCATCTAAAACACCATTTTAGTACTGCACAATTTACATGCCTGTAGGTGTACTAAGCAAATCACAAAATGAAAAAATCATATTTAGGGTACGCAGGGTCAGTTTTACTATTCTAAATCTCATAAAGCCTGGTAAATAAATACATCCACTATGTAGATATGCCTGACAAATGTGAACTCTGAATGGCAGTTTACATGCTAAAATTCCTGATGCTTGTGAGAACTCTGCTTCTGCTTACACCCTTGTGTTTTTATTTTTTTATTTAATTGAATAATGCTTATGACAGCTGTTTTTTTTTACTGCCTACTGTTTTATGTATTGTAAAAAGCTACTTAATCTGCTACGACTGGGGCATACAGCGAATAACGCTCATGAGAACTTTTTTTTCTACCTGCTGTTTTAATAACTACTCAACCTACTGTATAGCTAATTAATGTGGTACATACCTTCCTGCATGTGTTGACTGTAACACTTTTCTCCGCTTTCAATAGCCAAACTTCTCCTAAACCTCCCTGTGGGACTCCATCTGCCCTACATCTAATATGCGGTCAAACCCTATTCACGGGACTGTACACCAAGGACCACGGCTATGATTTCAAAGACTAGCTGGGCTAAAGTGCCTCAGAAACCTATGTATGTGAATGTATCACTAATTTGGCTTAAAGTAAGAAATAGCCCTTAGGATAACCTTATTGTCTCTATGTCTGCCAATCTGCCTAATCATCATTTTACTTTTGATGCACTTCACCAAGAAGGACAGCTGCTTAGTTTTCTTTATATTTTTTACTCTCCCAGTATTCTACCTATCCCTGCTATTTCAACCCCCCATGTAATACACATAACTTACTCCTCCTTAACTAGTTATTTGATCTGGCCTCTACTTAAGCAAGCTAGTATTTAAGTTACATTAAAAACTAAGAAAACTTAGAAGTGAGTCTGTAAAAACAGGGATACCTAACAGACTTTCCACCAGTGCAGATTATTTTATTAGCCTGATTGTTTCCAGCCCACAACCTTGATAAGAACAACAAATAGGTCCTCTGCCCACTATGCTCCCCTCCCTGCCCCCAATTCCCACCTGCACCCAGCACCCCCACACGTACTGTAACCAGAAATCCCTCCCATCATACTCACAACCATTCACAACCACACCACCAAGTCTGACCCCACCTCCAGTCTACAACTAACCTTACACCTCCACTAACATGATTCGACACACTGTACCTGTACTCATTACTTGCATTCTCCTTGCACACATTGCACCTTACCAAAACACCATTATTCACCCACCAAACAACTTCCACTGCACAACAACAATCATCACCAATCATGACACACCCTCTCACTACTCATGCACCTCAAACAAAACAAACATCCCAATGCACAACCCACATAATCTATCACTTCCACCACACAAACAAAAAGCATCCCTAAAACTTTACAAGCTAATCCTTCAACCACATTATCTATCACCCACTACACCCAAACAAAAAATTGCCCCAAAACTTAAACTAATCCTCTCATTAATAAAGCTAATGTCCTCATCTATAAAAAAAACTTGCCCTCAGCAGTTACATCCACCCAAACCCAGGCCCCCTACAACACCTCCACTGAAAATCAATATAATAACCTCACCTTCTCTCAAATTGCATCCAGTAGAAAGCCAACTGACATCCTTATCCTAAGCCTAAATATCAGAAGTATTACCGATAAAATCCACAAACTCCATGCTAACATAGACTTATACTCCCCAGATATTATCATTCTGACAGAAACCTGGCTCAAACCTCACATTACCAGTGAGCAAATTCTCCCTACATCTTATGACATACTAAGAGCAGTCAACCAAAAACGGACCAGCACATACAGGATTGTAAAAAATATAATTATTGTTTATTCAACATAGTTCCATCAACCATGATAGCAGTGGTAACAACCAGTGCTAATGCAAATAAAAGTTTATACTAGCCTAGCCCTTTTCAAATGCCATAAATGTCTGATAAAAAAAGAAACTCCCACATATTAGGTCATATTTTATAGTACAACTCTAAAGGGATATACCCCACATATTGAGATATATGCCAAAATAAGATGGATCAAACATAAAGAATTCCCATAAAAAAACTTTGTGTAAAAATGCATATATCACCCAAAATATATATATATATATATATATATATATATATATATATATATATATATATCCCACAAACATATTACATTGTTGGAATATATAAACAAATATATAAGATAATTATATGTATATATTTAATTAATATGTGCATATAATGCAAACCAATGATAAAAATATGACAAAACAAGTCTGAATATAGTGTAAACACAATATCTGGCATATATTATATATTGAAAATGATTGATGCCAGCAATTGTAAGCCCAAAAATAGACAATTTTATCTGACATTGGTTTGATTACAAAAATGTTCTAAAAAGGAACATAAGTGAGATAAAGATATAAATCTCAATATAATGGTTCTAGTGTGTTTAATCCAGGTCTAAAAAGACCCCCTAACCTAATGATCCATTTATTCTCCATATCAATAAGTTTTTGATGCCATCCTGCTTTAAATTTACGATGTAAAATAATTCTGTCTATGATAACAAATGTAAAAGTAGCCGAAGGGTGTTCCAAGGTGTGTTTATATAAAGCATTGGTAGTACGTCTATTCTTGATTGCACTCATATGTTCACATATTCTGAGTTTAACGGACCTAGACGTCTGTCCAATATAAAATGCAGAACAATTACAAGTGGCCAAATATATGGCCCAATCAGAGACAATTCAAGAAATATCCTAATATCAAAAACCTGAGATGTATTTTTGCTGGAAAATTCACTAGTTTTGAGCATATATTTGCAAAAAGAACAATGGCCACATGGAAAGCTGCCTTTTAGTATCTCACCCCCTAAGGTGGTTTGTAAGGAAATGTGTGGAGTATATCTCTTATAATGAGTAAAGAAAGAGTTTAAATTCCTACCTCTACAGTAGGAAAAAGAGCATTGCTGAGGCAATATTTTGTTCAAAAACTCATGTGACCGTAATATGTCCCAATGTTGATTAACTATATCAATAAAACGATTGGTGTTTGCCCCATATGTAGTTACCAACCTCAAAACAGAATTATTCTGTGAACCAGATTGAACCCTATTCTTGGATTTATATTGCAACAATTCTGATAAATTGTTGATGGTATTCTTAGATTTGGAAATGTTATATATATTGTATCCACGATCAACAAATCTGTTAGATAAATCACCACAAAAATAAGAACAATCCTCAGAGGAAGAGCATATCCTTTTCATTCTCATAAATTGAGATTTGGGAATATTCTGGATGATGTGGCGTGGATGACAGCTCTCAGCATGTAACAGAGTGTTATACTGGGGAAGTTTTCTATGAACAGACGTAGCTAAGGTGTTATCATCAAGTCTGGTAACCAAAACATCCAAAAACACGATACATGCATGTTCAATATTGGCTGTAAATTTGATCCCAAAAGAATTATCATTGAGATAGTTAACAAAATTAGATAGTTGTTCCTTGTTACCATGCCACACCATCCAACAATCGTCCAGATATCTCCTCCAAATATCCAGATACGGATCGGAAGAAATGTATTGTGTTGGGTATCATATATGTAAGTGGCCTCAAAGTAGCCCATAAAAGTATATATATGGGGGCAAACGAGGCCCCCATTGCTGTGCCATTAGATATATATATGGGGGGCAAGGCCCCCCCATTGCTGTGCCATTAATTTGCCAATAGGCTTTGCCATGATAATAAAAGATGTTCTTACACAATACAAATTCCGTAAGTTTGGTCAAAAAATTGTTAAACTCAGTTGAGTATAACCTGGATTTATACAGCCAATAAGATACGTAAAATGCCTAATTCATGGGGGATGCTGGTATATAATGAGGCTACATCAAGGGTGCACAACCACCATGAAGATTCTAACTGTGAGTCATTGACAATATTCAGGAATTCAGTAGTGTCCTGAATACGCGATCTAATATGGGTCAACAATGGTTTTAAATATTGTGTAAGGAAGGCTGATAGGGTTCGTTTTTAAGGAAACACCAGATACAATGGGCCTACCTGGGGGGTTACGAGCATCCTTGTGTATTTTGGGTAGTAAATACAGGTATTGTGGAATAGGTTCCTCCACCTTTAACTGTTTACCTAAACTGTTCGCTAATCACACCCTGGTTGGTTGACACTTCCAAAAACCTATCAATTTCTTCCTTAAACTGTGAAGTAGGATCCACATTTAACTCCCTATAATAGCTAGAGTCTGATAATTGTCGTGAAGCTTCATTGATGCAAGCCTGATGGTCCATAACCACAATAGCTCCCCCTTTATCGGCCATGGTAATAACCAACTGATGATTGTTTTTAAGCTCCAACAAAGCCTGTCTTTCCATAGCAGATAAATTGTTAAATTGTGGTTGATAAACATTCGCAAAATGTAGCTCTTTCATAATACATTCTCTAAAAATGGAAACATGTTTGTTCATCGGAGGAACAAAAGAAGACTTTCCAAATCTAAATTCAGTTGATCTTTGGGAAACATCATTATCTGAAAAGAATATTTTGAGGTTTAGTAATCTGCAAAAATCATTAACATCATTTAATAAATCATTGAAACCACAGAACTTGGGACAAAATTCAATCCTTTATTAAGGAGTGCTATTTGAACTGGTGAGAGAACAGTAGAAGAAATATTGTGAACATTATTTATTACTTTATCATTTGTTTCAACAGGTTTTGTAAGGTTGGTGTAGTTGAACCTAGATCTATGTTTTCTGCCCCCCCTCCTCCTATCCTTTGATCTAAAGGGGGCATTTGTCTTCTTTTAGCTACTGGGGAAGACACTTCTCCATCAGTAGCAAGAGGTTTCCTCTTCAGAAGTGACATCCAAAGAAATATTTTGATGTCTAAGAATGGACCTAGGTCTTTTTTTGTTATTCCCCTTCTGAGTAATTTTTTGTTCGCTGAATCTAACTGTTTTCTGACTAATGAAAGGTTTCCCTTTTTCATAGTCCATGAGGTCACGGTGAAATTTGTTAATCTTACATTTCATAAGTTGTTTTTCAAGCATGGACAAATCTTTAGCCAAATCTGAAACATATTGAGAATAAAACTCTTGCTTATTGAATTGTTCAGCTTCCACACATAAATTTTGAATATCTAAAAGATTGCCAGTAATGGTTCTGTCATAATATTTTAACAGACAATCTACAAATAGCATAGAAGATGAATGTTGTGCTTCAGCCCAGTCTTTGGATAACTCATTATCTATATGGGCCACTAAAGGTTGTAAGCGCACTCTCAACCCCCTTGGTGTTATGTCTTTAGCTTTGTAAGCTTTGAACAGTTTCATGTGTCATACATTAGATCGCAAGGTTTTCATCTGTCTCCCAAGTTTTGTAAAAACAAAACTACATTTCTGTTGATAATCCTCTGCATGATTGGACATATGTGATCCAGCATTAGTGGTTAAGCCAAACACCTCTAAATTATCCCTGTTGGATGCTAACCCATGTAAAATTTCGTTTAAATCCATGTTCAAATAATTCCCAAAGCCCAAATTGCAACACTCAGGACCTATAGGTTTCGGACCACCCCAAACAGAAGTAGTCAATAGTTCGAAAAAATATCTATTTAGAAAAAATCCAAAATAAAAATTGTAGATTGTTAAAGATGTCTTGATTGTTATAGTCAAATCACCACCACTACAGATCTATTATTAAGACCCCTATTACAATAAGTGACCAATCCAAATGAGTATATCAAGGAACCACCAGAAAACTGCCTATAGATGGTAAATTTAGAATAATCTAGACCAGAATTAAATCTGAGAATAATGAAAATTAAAGGTATATCCTGGTTAAAATTGCCTTGTAGTAGGTCAAGCCAAAAAGCTAGCCCGAATATTAATGACTAGATCGACATTCGTCTCAGAGCAGATCAGTTGCACAAAAATTGGGGTGGTGTAGCTGTAATGTATAAACACCATCTAAACTTTCAAATCCTAAACTTTTCATCCCCTCAAATTGACAAAGAAGAAATAATCTGTAACAACCTAAAAGTAAACCAAGACAAAACCATTAACATAATAGGATGCTACTTCCCACTTGGCCATAATGTCCCTCCACTAGAAAACCTACTCAGCTGGGTAAATCATCATCTTCCACAAGAAAAAAAAATTTAAGTGATTTTAATATTGACTGGCAATCCTGTTCCAACTACCATCCAGACAACCATCTTAACCTTCATGTTTTCCCCCAACTCATTCAGTCACTTACCAGAATAAATAAAAATTTCAACAAGCATATTACTCTTGATCGGATACTAGTCAGCAAGAACCCCCCAATCATACATAGCAGGCTGCCTACCGGATAGCCTCAGTGATCATACCCCAACATTCCTACTCAAAAACCATGTATATCAGGCTAAACCTATTACCTATCGGCAAATATGTAATAAAATAAACTTTAACCCAGACAAATTCATCTCATCCCTTAAAGACTGCAACTGGACTCCACTGAAATACCTCAACCTAGATGACGTTGTCCAATTTTTCAGTACCACTTTTGTTGAAGTTCTAAACACCTATGCGCCCACAAAACATACTAGAGTTAAAGCCCAGTCCTCCTCATGGCTACAAAAATGACTAGGTCAGAAATGATAATCCGAGAAAGAGCCTGGAATCAATGGCGCAAAATCAAAAACCCCTCTGATAGTCAGAAATTCCTTGAATTACATAATAGAGTCAAAAAACTAATAAAACAGGACAAAATCCTATACTACCCATCTGCCCTGAACTCCACCCAATACAACGCCAAGCATCTCTGGGCATCCATTAACTCCACCCTCCACTCAGGAAAAGTCGGAACCCCTCCACCAAACAAAACAAACATCTCTGAAAATATTGCCACATCTTTCAATACAAACTTCATAGAAACAGTTCTGTCACTAGCTAGACAACATAATCCTCCCCCCCACCCTCCAACTACACCTAGTAATCTTCCCACTAAATTCTCTTTTTCTCCTATTCCTACCTCAAACATAAAAACCTCTTGTCAAAACTAAAGCCCACTAAACTAGCAGCCGACAACCTCCCAAGTGAATACCTAAAAATGGCAGCTGAAGCCCTAGCCTACCCAGTCTCAATCCTGATCAGCTGATCTTTATCTGAATGCTATGTCCCTTCACTATGGAAAATATCACACATCATTCCCCTTCACAAAGGTGGCCCCTCCACAGAACTCACAAACTACCGGCCCATAACAATTCTCTCTCCTCTCTCCAAAATACTTGAGAGATGTATTCACTCTCAAGTTCTAGACTGCCTCCTTACTAACAACCTCTTATCTAACACTCAACATGGTTTCCGGCCATATCACAGCACAACCACTGCCTTACTTGCTTTTACTAACACTATCCTTCATCATAAAAATAGATGCACAGTTAATACTTTATCCAAACAAAACTAAACATCTCATGTTCCAACCAATCAAACACAATCAAATCTTCCCCCAGTTTAAATTACAGCCAAAGATAACACCATTATCCCCCCCAACAGACCACACCAAACAACTAGGAGTTGAGATTGACAATAACTTCAAGTTTGACATTCACATTTCATTAACCATAAAACAGTGCACAAAAAACTAGGAACTTTATACAGAAATAAGCAATTCATCACCAAAACAGCCAGGATTTCAGTTGCAAATACCCACCTGATCTCCACCCTACTCTAAGCCTCTCCAATATTTACCAACCTAAAACAAAGTGAATTAAGTAAACTCAAGACTTGCTGCAACAAAATAGCCAAGTTTGCCACTGGTGCAGCCTACAGTAGTCACCACAGCACCTCACTTACTGAACTTGGCTGGCTAGAACTCCCTCACCTCCTTCAATGGTACCAACTCTCACCCAAAAGCTAATAAATCATCCTCTAAAAGTCCTATCCCTCCAAAATCTACTTCAGCCCTATCACACCACCAGACCACTATACTCTAGCAACAAAAATCAATTACAGGTAACTAGAACCAGGAACTCTGCTGGAGAAGCACTCTTCTCCTACTCCATAGCAAAATTATGGAATACTCTTCCTCACACTATAACCTCTTTATCATCATGTACTCACTTCAAAGCTGTTCTAAAATCTCATCTAAAAGAGAACTGGGCATGTCCCTGTAATAACCCTCAATAATATCTCTACTCCATCCACCCTAAACCTGTCTTCATCCTTACTAATTGTCTTTGGTTACTACCAACCCCAATGCTTCTAAAACTATTAATATAGCTTAGCTGGAATTGTGGGTACTGTTATTCATGTGTAATATCTGCCAGCTTAACTACTAGGAGACCTGCCATCTTAAATGTCACTGATTTGTACTCAATTGTCCTTTACCAAAATAATATGCAACTGAACTACGTATGTATTACTGGTATTGTTAAACAACCATCCTACCTACACTTCTTATAATCTTGTAATTAAATGCTTTTTATTGTGGAGCTTTTCTCCCCAGGCCTCCACTGAAAAAGGACCTGTGTCCAGTTGGATTTTCCCGGTTAACAAATGTAAATAAATAAATAAATAAATAAATAAAGTCTTCAGATACAGGTTTGAGGTTTAATATTTCAGTGTCAGAGTTAATTTCATTTTATGTAGAAAGCATTTCAGTAGACCTTACCTATACTTCCTTCTATATTTCACAGGTTCATAGGTAGGTACTAGGCTATCAGCCCTGGGGCCTATTTAAGCCTAGCCAAAAAGACTACTGACTACAAAAATGACTGCTTCAAAGAAGTCAGTCAGGTTTAGTAGACATGATCTATCTTTTACAAACCCAAATTGAGTGGGGTCCAGGGTTTGGAGGTTACCTATGTCTTTGTTTATAAGCTCCAAGATGATACATGAAACTGAACTGCTTTTATATTTTTTTCTCTAAAAGTTCTAAGGGGGAAGAAGGTGTTTCATTTCTCATCCTTAATTTTTTTTTTCTTTGAAAATACTTTTATTGAATTTTAACCAAAAAAGACAAATGATAACATTTAATAATCAAAAGGAAGCCATAGAATTTATTTAAGCTCCCAGCAATATAGGGAATGGAATCCATCCAATATAATTTTTTTCATCAAGACTCACCAAATTCATGCAGTCAGCTTTGTACTAAGTGTTTGTATATCAAATCTATGTGAGTTTTTGGTAATAGTGAATAGATTTAACAAGGCATCACCAAGAAATTAGGGGAGAGGAACAGGAGGGTATCCAGTTGTTACTCTCTACAAAGGATAAGGTTCACTGAAGCTTGTATGCTCACTAAAACTACAGATAATACCATCACACAAGTTTATGATCTGGGGAAGGAAAGCATTACAAGAGTCACACAACCATATTATATCCCTGTCATGTACCCTTGTCTGTAGACTTAAAGGCCTATGCCAAGTTGCAACAAATTTAGAACCATATAGAAATCAAATGGTATATGTTCCTGCTTTCCTAAGCACAAGTTCAGTTTTTAAACAATATAATTTGTCAGACAGAAGGTTATTAAATCCTACCTGCTGCCATGGTAGCAGAATATCTAGCTTCAGTAGAATTATGGATCTCTTACTGATAACATCTGCATATTTGTCCCCTTTAACAATGGCATTTATTTATTTGAAATTAAGCTCCTCAGAGCCAACATACCTGTATGGTAGACTGGATTTCATTTTGCAATTCATTCACTTATTACCATAATGACTGTTCAAGGATCTTTCATTTCTTAACAGCCATGCTTCTGAAAGTTGTTATTACAGTTCAGAACGTCTGATTAGGTAGAAGGTAGTATATGTTCATTTACTGAAATGCAAAAAGCATTGACACTCAAGTGATAAATGTCAGCATTTTGAAAATGATCACCACCTCAGTAATTGGTTTTATCTCGAACTCTAGTCTTTGTCCTGCCCTAACCCTGAAACAGCACCTTACTTTTGAAAAGTGCTTTCTGTAACATTACCACTACCCAAGGCACCTTAATCCTTAATCAAACCAGAACCCACATACACTGGCACAGACACGCCAACCATTTGATGACAAAACCTTCAGAATATCTGAAAACTTTAGCATTAGTCTTTCAGGACGCAGACAAATCTATGGAGTAAATGACACTCATCTACATCTACATATATATCTGTGTGTGTGTGTGTGTGTGTGTGTGTGTGTGTGTGTGTGTGTGTGTGCGCATGTGTGTTTGTGTGTGTGTGTCTCTCTCTCTCTCTCTATATATATATATATATATATATATATATATATATATATATATATATATATATATATATATAATCTATATATATATATATATATATATATATATATATATATATATATATGTATATGGGTCTATATGACTTGGTCGACAGTTCATATGATCGACTGTTTATTTGGTCGACAGTTCATTTGATCGACAAGCATTTTAAGTTGGGGGCTTTGCCACACCCCAATGTGGGAGGCTGTGCCCCCCACACCCCCCCTAACTATATATATCAACTCCAGGGTCACACAACATTGGGGGAGGGGGCAAATGCTTGCCGATCAAATGAACTGTCGACCAAATAAACAGTCGATCATATGAACTGTCGACCAAGTCATATAGACCCATGTATATATATATATATATATATATATATATATATATATATATATTGTTTGTGTCTTTCGGCTTTTCCCGGTTAGGGATCGCCACAGCGGAACTCCGGTCCGCTAATGATTGGTAGTAGATTTTTACTTACCGGGTTACCAGCCCTGACGGACAACCTTCAATGAAGGCACACCCCTCCACACAGAAGACGCACTAGCTGAGAATCGAATGTGACAATGTCTTGCTATGAGGCGACAATGTTACCGCAGCACCACCACCACGTATGTATACATATACATACATAAAGACATATTCTTGTGAATGCTTTCTGTTTATCTGCAGCATCTAGACAAAGTTTTAAAGCATTCTTTCTGATGGACCTACCTTTTGCATCCTTCATCTGTTTTATTCAACCTGTGGGATAGAAGCCTTTGTAATTTCTAATTTGCTTCCAGTCCTTTACACTTATGTCTTAAAATCCTCTAATTACATTGTTATGCTTAAAAATTCACATTACACTTCTTCAGCTATTGCTGTATTTAAAATAGGTTTTCAATTCATTATTTCTACAAGCCTGCCTCTGCAATGCTGTACTCAGTTTCTATGATAGATCATCAGATTTGTTAACAACATACATATGTGAGTTACTTTGGATATACTCACACTTTAGTTACATAGCAGCAACTAAGAAACAAGACAGAACCACACTGTATCCTGCATGCATGCTTCTCCTCATGGGTAAGCTTACAGATTCACTTCCCTGAACCTCATGTATCTCATGTTAAGGTAAGGCTTTATTATTTATACAACATCAAATACTTTAAACTGTAGTACTCTATATACATTACAAACTATATACATACATAATTGCTAGCTACATGCTGAAGCAATGCAAATAATATTTTTTATATAAAATGAAACTATACATTCACTGAACAATGGCAATGAAACCTTGTCTTTGCTCATAACATATTGCAATGTTATTCTATCTGAATGTTTTTCTAATGGCTAATCCAAATATGGATGCTTTAGCGTCTGTGTTGGTATCTGTGGTGACAATGGACACACCAGACAATGCTATCAGAAAACACAACTACATAATGCCGATTCAATAACTGCATCAGATGACACATTAGCTGACAGAGTCATTACAGTCATGTAACAACATACTTGCTACTCACCAAAAACTAGATTTCCTTCAGATATGTCAGTATTTTGGAGTGAAAACAATGCAATCCCATTTAAACCCCTGTGACCACACATTAGTTTCAGGCCATCAGTTTCAGTGATGTAGAACCTTAGTGTAATAGCTGAATCTACCACCAAAGATTCACATTGTAAGTGCTGATCATATGGATTTGGTGTTTTCACTGTCTCTTTAGACTTCAAGGTAGAATGTGTTTTAGATGACCTTCCATATTACACGTTCTGATTTTGTTGAACTGTCTGTGACTGTATTTCTTTGGGTGAAACAGAAAAGAGGCAGCAGGCATCTTTGTCTTCATTTTCCTTCCCATCTGTAGTTGTGTGAGTCTTTGTAACCTCATAGAGTTACAACATGATCATGTCTTGAGCTACTAACACATACATCGATATCCTGAAGGTAAACTCCTGTATGCAGAAAAACGGAATTTTGAATACCTACCATGCATGTGCTGAGGAAGGACCTTGACACATGCAACTTCAAAACATTTGCAGGGGAAAAGCCCCCCTGTACCCACTGTTAATTATATATACTAACTCCAAGACTGCACAATCCCTGGAGAAAGGGAATATTTCCCTACCCAAGAGTTGTCGAGCTCACACACACGTCAATTATCTGTATAATCAAACAAATGTGGTTATTAAAAAGATGTAGACCAAACCCTCTGTCAACCAAACCAATGGAACTCATACGCATGTGTGTATGTATGTATATATTTTATTTTGTTTACTGGGACAGTCCAGCTGCAGATCCAGGGTGAAAAGCTTGGTGCATGTAAAGTTAAAAAACAATACATTCTACTATCATATGTTCACATTGCATGTAAATACAAATGCATTATGTTTACATAATAGTAATGTGCAAGGCATTATACATGAGTGCATGGTAGAGTAGAAGCTTTGGTGAAGTGGTTATGTGTTTAATTTTTCAGTCTTATGAGAATTTTCAGAATACTTGACAAATAATCAGTTGGTTGTTATTGGGTATGAGCATGTTAGGAATGCTGTAACATGAACAAAACAACTTGCATCAGTGTAATGGGTGATTGTAAAGATGTACCTGTTAGTATGATGCCTCATGGCTGCTTTGAGTTATAGTCATTACAGACAGATATTGACTGTCCATGAACTGAAACAAATCAGAAGCTTCTTTATTCTGTGGTTTGCCTGGTATTTCATGATGTATTATAGTGCTTCTGGTGATATTTTTGTGAAACGCATTGTATGTTTGACAGCTTTTGACCCTAAATTCTATATGATAAACTGTACCAAGACAAACATCAAGCATGTACCTTTTCCTTACACTTGTCAATGCCCAAATATGTATGATGAATTATTTCCAAACTGTTTGCTCCATAGTTGATTTGGCACAATCAGTGTTCCATTTGAAAATCAGTCTCTGAAAAATAAGAATCTTATCAAAACAAAAAAAACGGAAGGCTCACATAGTATACTGGATACAAAACCACATTTTAAATAATATTTTACCAGGTAAACACATTTTTGTGTTTTTAAATAAGAACCATTAAAAGTGCAGCAGATGCAGACTTACAAAGACACTTTTTCCTTTTTGTCTAGCCATCCTGACAACAGTATATATTAAAGATTTGATGCTCCAAAGCGTACTCAGTATTGTAGGTACCGTGTTGTACTAATTTGTCAAGTGCAGTAAGCAAGTCAGCATGCAGTCCAAAAATATGAAAATAATTGTTAGGGTTTTTCTTTGTATTTTGTGATTCTGCATCAGTGTACACTGCATTGTAATTATTAGGCATACAAAGGCAGCTACATTACAAATCTGCAAATCCTTTGCTTTACAGCTCTGTAAGCTAATGCATTTGTGACTATGACTCATGCATTTTGCAAACATCAAATCGTCTTATCTTCAGGTCTGCATGTTGTTGACTTCATGGACATGCATATCATCATCATAACAAGTCTGTAAATTATCTTGTCTTACTGTATTGCAATTTCTAGTGTTCTGCAGTGTATCTGCATACTGTAAATTCCATTTATCATGCCCCTTTATTCAGAGCATAATCTGTTCAAGATATAGTGCTGTTGTTTTGACATAACCTGAAACAGTAAATTCAGTTAACTGCTTTTAAACTCATAATAATTTGTTTTTGTCTCAAAGATACCAATTTATGATCAGAAATAAATATTAACAAAGCTTTAGCCTTGGATAGTAAGCCTTTGGAGCCCATTTCTCTGAATTCATTCTCTGTTATTATGCTACATTCTGCTTCAATTTCAAGCATAAAAAAAAATAAGAGAAATGTCCAGATTGAGTTGCTACACCTGACACACACACATACATACACACACACAACTAAATTCAGAAACAAAGCTTAACCATCAGACATTTGTGAATTATGAGTCAGACACACACTAATTTATATTGTCTTCATTTTTTCCCTAGATTTGCAGACAAGAAAAATGGAAAGACATTCCGAATTTTCTGCATTCTTTTATCTTATTATGCTGATTGCCACACCTTGAATAAAATGGCACTGGCTAGGCTGAATTATTTTATTTTAGCTGAGTCATCGTGTGGACTGCTTAGTTGCCATAACATTTGAGTCATTACTCTCATGTACATTGCCTTACTAAAGTATTCAGTCGAGTATCAACAGATTTGAGTTTCAAGTTTACATACATGCGGATACTGGCAAAATGGATGACATGACAAATGGTCCAACTGGCTATGCACAGGAGCTGTGAAAAGTCTACAGTTTCAACTGAAATTGAAAAAAATGATGGATGTTTCTTTCTTCCACTGTTTGCTGGGTTGTTGCTCATTCAGAATTATGGAATTCATATTTAAACTATTTCCTGATTCTGAGCTGCTAACCTATTTGTAGCAGTCTCTTTCTGTGTAGAGTTGCTTGTTAACATGAATTGGCATTCTTGATTTATTATTTGTAAGTCTGTGCAGCACTTACTAACTTCATAGGCAATTAATGACCTAGAATTTACAATTATAATGTCTTTTTCAGCATATTTGCCTTTTTTCTTGGACTAACTTACTGCCATGGTTTCAGTAGTCACAGTCATATTTTGCTTGAGGTTGATTTTGAATGTATGTGCAATGATAGGTGGCCACTGGTATCCTGTTGGGGGGGTGTTCTCTCGTTTGATATTTAGTCTACATTGTTAATGAAAATTTATAATATCCTATGTACTGACTTCATGTATGTGTTCCCCTTTAGATTATAGTGGGCCTATAATTGACACATATATGTAAGTCACCTACCCTCATTGACAATTTACACAATATACACAAAGCCTCAATCAACTTTGCTTCTGCCTCCATGCTTCGTACACATTTATTTCATGGTGAATTCTGTGCATTGATACTTTTGTTACTAGTGTTGCTGTAGTGTTTCCTTCTATATTTTGCTTAAAAATAATGTATGCCTTCAGCTGTCGCATTTCTATACTTTGATATGCACGAGTATTTGCTCTGTAATAACTGTTAGCATCCAGAAAGAAACATCCAAGGCATCACACTGACAATGGAAGAGATGAATGGTAAACTGGACTATATAACAGAAGACTGTAATAAACAAATGCCCTTCTTAAAGGCAATCAGCAAAATATTAAACTCAGCAGCATGGACGAAAATGTAAATGATATTTAACAAAGATTGAACACACATCATTTTTCCTTAAGTGATACACTTGGTTTCTAGAATATTTTGATGGTTTAAGAGAACAGAAAGAGAAGGAATAATGTAAAGATTTATGGAGTACCAGAAAACTTTTTTCCAGAAAGAACCTAAAATATTTAACAACTTAGAATAAGCTGTTACCCATGTTAAATACAGCAATGTTCTAGGTTTGTCTGATTCAATGGACTGGTGTGAAATGAGCCTAAACAGACAAGCTGAAAGGAACAATTGGGCAAGTGTACCATCCTTTAAAACCTGGAGGACAAATAATACTTTTTTTATAAAAAATTTAACTAAATGGATATTGTAATAATAAAGGAAACAAAAATATAGTGCATGAATAGTACGTAATAAGAAATATATTTTTATTCTTTTAAAACATATTTCTTAAAGTAAACATAGAAATTAAGGCAGGGGAGTACAAATACCAGATTTCCTTTTTAATTTGATTAAAATATAGTTCAGCACTCCCAAGATTATAAGAGTCAAATATAAGAAACAAATACAATATAGTCTAGTTTGAGATAATTTAAATAAATATTGCTTCTTTTACTTTATATATATATATATATATATATATATATATATATATATATATATATATATATATATATATATATATATATATATATATATATATCATGTGTGTGTGTGTGTGTGTGTGTGTGTGTGTGTGTGTGTGTGTATATATATATATCTATATATATATATATATATATATATATATATATATATATATATATATACATATATATATATATATATATATATATATATATATGTATATATATATATATATATATGGGTTCCCTATGCTAGACTGACAGCTCGAAGGATCGACACTCAAAACACAT
The DNA here is from genome assembly GCF_019279795.1 of Protopterus annectens. NCBI lineage: Eukaryota > Metazoa > Chordata > Ceratodontiformes > Protopteridae > Protopterus > Protopterus annectens. The sequence goes on from NC_056735.1 coordinate 1,817,733,732, forward strand.
GTACCAGAAGAACGAAACCTCAAAAACACGAAAGTTCACATGCCCTACACACCACAATCCCGACATTTAACAAAACAAAAAGTTCACTGTTACACACAACACACACATAACACAAGCACACCAACAACCTAAAAACCTACACTACACCTTACACAAAACTATCTATGCACTAACCTTAACCTAAACCCTAACCCTAAGGTCCATAACTATCGCACACTCACCTTACCCGCTCCCTAACCCTAAGGTCCGTAACTATTGCACACTCACCTTACCCGCTCCCTAACCCTAAGGTTCCTAACTATCACACACTCACCTTATCCACACCCTAACCCTAAGTCCCTCACTATCTCACACTTATCTTACCCGCACCCTAACCCTAAGTCCCTCACTATTGCATACTAACCTTACCTGCACCCTAACCCTAAGTCCCTCACTATTGCACACTTACCTTACCCACACCCTAACCCTAAGTCCCTCACTATCGCACACTTACTGGATCACGCTCACAAGTTACCCCTGTCGAGATTACGACTTGTTGGTCATCTGCTTCATCATTCTTCTAGCATCGGTGTTTTGCATGTCGATCTTCCATGCTGTCGGTCTAACGTAGGGAACCCATATATATGGGTCTACTTCATAAGATCGACAGACCATTTGATCGACATTCATTTGGTTGACAGCTCATTTGGTCGATAACCAGTATTCAAGGCACTTAACAGGAATTTGCCCCCCCAATGTTATGCGACCCTGGAGTTGATATATATATATATATATTTAGGGGGTATGTGGGGGGCACAATCACCCACATTGGGGCTTGTGGGGGGGCGAAGCCCCCCCATCTATTTTTGTTTAAAATGTGTAGTTTTTGTTGTATTTTCATGTCTTCAATGAAAATAGGTGGGGGGCTGTCGACCAAATGAATGTCAATCAAATGGTCTGTCGATCTTATGAAGTAGACCCATATATATATATATATATATATATATATATATATATATATATATATATATATATTTAAGTTTACTTTTGTTCTCCGACTTTTTCTGTGCATGTAGCATTAAAATGTACTAATATTTAAATTGGGTATGAATATTTATGAACTCAGAATACCTTACTTTCTCAATGGTTTGTAATGTGACATTAAATAATAAAAAAATAAATAAAAAAAAAAGATAACTTGATAATGTTAAAGATAGTGCAAGACATGGCAGTATTTTTACAAAGCCATTATGGTTAACTGTTCTGGGTACTTTGAGGAGATTTGTTTACTCCTGTGATAACAGTTACTAAAGGTAATACATGCTGGTCAGTCATGAATGTGGAAATAAGAAAGACTTGCACATATGTATATAAACAATGTGACTAAGATTAATTATTTTAGAAACTGGATAAATTTTAATTTCAGTATTTAGATATAAGTAATTTAAGCCTTTTGCTTTACATAACAGAAAGCAAAAATACAGTAAACACATGAAAGTACTGATCTGAGACACGCTAATATTGCAATTTGATAACTTAAATTTTATATGACAAATTCCTGAGAAAATTATTGCATATAGCAATATGTCTGCTATAATTTATTAGCAGTATATAACAAATGCAATTAATCTATATTAGTAAAGATTTATGATAATATTTTCTTTTACAGTTTAATTCTAGTTTGTAATTAAATCATATTCACGTTTCCTTCCTGTAACTTTCTACTGAAGGTTGTTCCTTTTTAGAAGGTAAACATCATGATCACATTGATTTATTTTAAATTATGTGTCTCCTATAAAGAAATTGATTACAGATATATAACACATATTTTTCTGAAGCAGTATATGGTAAAAAAAAAATTAAAAAAGTGGAAAAATTATATTAAGAGAAATTGGCCAGTATGTCATCTCATCAAAGATAGTTTCAACAAACACAAATAAAATGAAAGCAGTTCATGAAAATCACTTTTGTCACCAGCGGAGACTGCTTTTTTTCCACTGTTGTGTGACATCAGAGTTGTTGTATATATAATTCCAGGAGGCATCCCCCACATGGGGATGCAGGGGGCCTTGACCCCTACAAAAACTTCTTTAAATATTTGCTGAATGCATTTTTGGCAAACTACTTTCCGTTTACTTTGAGTTGCAAAAACTGCCTTTGACAAATCAACATGAATCCATAAAATAACATACTGAAAAAATAACAGTTCAGAAAGTAAATTAAAATGGTATTAAGATACTTAAGGAATTGATAAAAGAATACCAAAAGATTCTAACACTTAAAATGAAATTAACATTAGAAAAAAAGCAACTTACAGTTATATGCTAAGACTCCAAAATATTTGCATGCATTAGTTAGTAGACTAACATTAATTAATACTAACTAAAGTGTGTGTTAAATACTGAATCTAGAAAAAACAGACATAGAAGAAATATTACAGATCTTCAATAAATTCCATGAAAAGCTGAATAAAGATGAGAATGCTCGCTATGAAGAAGAGCATTTTTAACAAATAACATTAAAAATGTAAATATGGAACAAAATACAGATTTAATGAAAGATGTTACTTTAAGTGAAATTAAAGCCAATTAAAGAAACTTGAAAATAATAAATCCCAGGCTTAGCTGGAATTATTCCAGAACTGATTCAAATATTAACCAAATGTATAATATATTAAACATGTTTTTGATAGAATGAAAAGTAAACCAGAGTTCTTCCATCATGAAATTTTTATTTAATAACTGCTACTGTGAAGCAAAGGGAAACATCCTGAATTATTTTCATGATATATACCTCAATAATTAAATAATTAATAAAGTAATACACAAAGATTAAATAGGCTTAATAATAACAGACAAACTCAAGATAAAATTAAAATAATTGTTTAAATTATAAACTATAGTAAAACAAACAGTTATAATTTAGCTACCAAAAGTGGAGATTTGGCAAAAGCATTTATTTTTTGTTAGTTTGACATATTGATTTAAAATTCTAGAATTGTATGGATTCCCAACCATTTTATTAATTTGTGAAGGAATATATATATATATATATATATATATATATATATATATATATATATATATATATATATATATATACAGCCTACAGACCCTATATAAAAACTAGATCCTTTTTCTCTCAAGGGTTTGAAATAAACACAACAAAAAACAGGGCTGTCTATTTTCCTCATTAATGCTTAAACTAGTGACTGAGACATTTGCAAATTATATTAAAAATACTAGAAATTAAGGCTTTAAATTCAATGAAATAGATCAATGTAAAATACAATTATTTGCTGGTGATAGTTTACTAGTGGTTGGTCATGTAAACAAGTAATTTAAAGTTCAGTCAAACTTTTTGGAAAAATCTATAAAATGAATTTTAAAATAAAAGCAGAGTTTCTATTGATTAATCAAAACATAGATACAGGACAGTTAGCTGTATATAGCTTGGTCTGAAAATATTCAGTCTGAAATGTGATAGATTTTTAGGCATTTATATTTTAGATAATATAGGTGCCATAATTTATAAGCATTATAATAAATGAATTGATTAATTTAGTAAGGCAAATCAAATGTAATAAGATGTTTCTTTTCTTTTCTTTTGAAAGCAAATTAATGCTTATCCAAATTATATTGCTAAGATATTTTATATTATTCAGACCACTGCTTTTATTCCTTAAAAAAAAAACAATTAAACCTATGTAAGATATCATTAAATTTCGTATGGCATACACAAAGTTTTTTATGGTGTATGGAAATTATATTAAATGTAGAGTAAAGGAGACATTGCATTTCTTAGTACTGAATTTTATACCTCAATTTAAAGTTTTAAAACAGGTTTATAATGGTTGGATAATCACTATGAAGCTCAGTGTAAGTGAATATGTGATTACTGTCAATTCAAACAATATTTTTTCTTTTCTCTAGTGAATAATAAAATACTATAGATTATAAAGAATGATTTTAATGTTTTTCTGACTAACAAACTAAAATACGATATATTTATTTACATTCTACATTGATTTACTATTTTTCCATTGGCATGTCATATGGTTTTATTGACTGTCAGAGCAAATTCTAGATTCAAAGAAAAATAATTTGATATATTGGTCAAATGTTTAAATGGGGTTAATATGTTATCAACAGACATGATTATGATTATTCATGATTTAGGTCATGCAGACTGGGTCTCCGTCTATAATATAAGTGAACTATTGAAGAAAAAATCTAATGATAAATAAAAAAAGTTGTCAAAATGTCTTGGAATATTTTTGCATGATTATTAATAGCAATTAATGACAATTGCCTAAGATATACAAACTAACTTTAAATTTAGAAACACAATTGTATAAAGGATATTAGAATTTCACCAACAATATGAACTGAAATATATAGATAATCACAATAGTAAAGATCTTAAAGCCTGTCAATTTAGCAAACTCTTGTATTTTTTATAAAATCTTTACATGGAAATATTTACATAGCCTACATATATAACAGCATATAACGCCAATAAATAGTAGAAAACCACATACGCTGCTTGTTAGTGATTAAAAGGGCTATTAAAGGCTGATTGGCAGCATAAAGTCTTTGAATGTGAGAAACTCAATAAGTATCGGGATAGCTAGTCTTTTCTTAGGCATTGTGGTCTGATAGATGTAGAGTTTCAAAATTTATATTCCTAACTTCTATATTCCTGGATGCATACATGTATTACAGTATCTCTTGTTGTGGTAACTTTTAGCCACAGCAATGGAGGTTATCGCAAAGAATTGAAAAATGGAATCCCCATATAACATGAAATATTTTATTGATTTAACTACTGTTGTATGCCACAAAGGAATGCATAGTATAATACTGAGATCAAATGCCAAGAAACCAGATTTAAAATCTTGGATAAAACTGAAATTAATTAAAAAGTATAAACAAAAATGTGTCAATTGAATTTTAAATTGAAATGTATGAAATATTTTAAGGCAAGCATGTCATTAATTTTATTGCCTCTTTTTATTTGCAAATATTATAAATGGTTGTGTTTCATTTAATTTGCAATGTATGAAATATACTGAAGTCAAGTAGTGTTTCAATTTTTTTGTCTCCTTTTATTTGCAATTATATCATATTGTTATATGTTATGTATTTTTATGAAATTTAATAAAAATCTGTTGAGAAAAAGAAGCCTTATGATGGCATTATAGTGTTTCTCATCTTTTTTCATAGTAGTAATGATGATAAAGACAAACGTTATGAAAATACAGATTTTTATATTTTTACTGAATACATCAATTAATATTATTCAAAATAAAAAATGGAACTTCAAAGGAAAATTGAAGGAGGAAAGACATGTTTAATGCTATTTCAGTACAACTGTGGGTCTTCTACTTTATGTATCATTCTCAGACAAGAAATGGGTAAATAACTTAATATAGTTATCCTCTATACATTTTAATTATGTAATTTCACATTCATTTCCAGTGTCTATAATCTTTCTTTACTTGCTGCTTCTGTTAAAATGAGCCATGAAGCACAGACTAATTATAAACAAAATATACAAGTCCAAACCTCAAAGTAGAATATAATAGAAATTGGAACCAGGATACACCTGCATTTGTTAGCAACATATACAGGTAGCAACTGCAGAAGTACATTTAAAAGGGGATATCTGATAGGATTCCGCCCTCACATTAAATTTTAATGCACACAGGAAAGAGATTTATATCTTTAATTACATAGGTCACCTACCACTGAAGTATGAAAATAATCTAAACTCATTATACCAAAGTCATCTTTTATTTATCTGGTTGAAGCTGTTTCATTTTTTTTATCATCTGTTTCCTTCCATTGCTATGATGCTGAAAACATCAAATAGAGATGAATTTCTGTATAATTAGAAGTATGAAAGTAGTAGATAATATACCATCCTTCATGCTAGATAATCCCTAAGATGGATGAAACTCATATATATTTTAGGAAACAGAAACTGAGTGCAATTAAGGATATAAACACAAGATGAATATCACTTAAAATGTGTACATCATTGATGAAAATCTTATTTTGTTTATATGTATTGGTGAGTACAGCTGAGCAAGTGTTGCTGTATTTGGTACTAATGTGGTCCATCTAACGGTTGTTATTCTTACATTTTTGTTCACTGACGATGATATCTGTAGATAAATTTAATTTGATGATCAGCAGTCTATTAAATAAAATTAAATCAGGCTTTGAGATAAATACATGCAAATAGCATGCTTTTTTTTTGGTTGTAGGCCTGGATATTTACTGGTTATTTACTTCTCAGGGACTTCAGCATTTAGGATGCTGATGGATAGTTCTAAATTTCTTTACAGGGACAAGTCCAAAATTAATGAGGTGACAAAGACCCAGAAGCAATCTTAAATATTACTCCAATTCACTTAATTTAATTTAATAGAAGAACAAGTTTGCTTCAACTCACATTTTCTGAACAATAAGCAATATGAAACTGTAATGTTCACCATTATTGATTGACACTAACATTTAGTGAGTACCTGAAAATGTATTGATTTATTTTGTTTATTTACCAGGGTAGTACACTGATCATAACAGACTATTTGCAGATACAGCCCAGGTGCATTTTGATCAGGGATATTCAGCCATTTCAGAATTGAGAGCTATGGATGAAAAATGGTAACCATCTGTAGTGTTTTACAGAGCTTGCTTTAACATTGGTGTTGTCCCTGTTTAAATTAGCATTTTTTGCAAAAAGTACATGAGACTCTTTCTGCCAAATTCAATAAAGCCTACATGGTCCATTTACATGCGCACATGGTAGTACACTGTTTTAGTTTCAGAAAGCAGTTCTATGTGATGTTTAGCACCGCACAAACAAGGTAAACACTATGGCATGCTAATTACAGCATAAGCAGATGAACTGTGTGTTAATCAACCAATCCAAGATGGAGGAGCTATTCAACAAGCTATAAAGAAATCGTTCAGACTCTGTACTGGTTTTCCCTGTGAATTCCAAAACCTTTTGGAATACAGCCACAAAAAAGAGACTATATGGAAAGAATGTTAAGGGCTGCTGTTGCTTTAATTCACCTGTTTGATCACAGGCTAACATCATAGGTGTAAATGACGAGAAATTTATAACCACGTATGGTCACTGCCTATATGAAAGCATATGGTTCATATGGGAGCACACTATGTCATTGAACGCAATTCTGTAGAATGCAAAAAGAGCGAGTGATTTTCACCAAAATTACTTTCGCTGACAGTGGAGTTTCCTTAGTTGTGTGACCTTGGAATTGGTATATATATATATATATATATATATATATATATATATATATATATATATATATGAGCACTTTATAAGCTTGAAATATTGAAATCTCAAATTTCAGAATCTTGAGCTCATAAAGCGGAAGGAATGGAAGATCGCAAATCCAGAAGCACGAAATTCAGAATCTCAAATACAGGAGATTTTGAATTAGTGGTTCTGGTGTTGCGCTGTGTTCATGGATTCAGGTAAGTGTTTATGTTTAAGGGTGTTGGGTAGGGGTGGTAGTGTGTGTTAGTGTGTGTTGTTACTGTGATATGTGTGTGCAAGAGGAATGTAGTTTGTGTGGTGGTGTTTCATGTGTGTGAATGTAGTGCAACCTTGGAGTTAGAATATTTAAGTGGGGGGTGGGGGCACATCCCCCCATGGGGGGTGCAGGGGGCTTGCCCCCTGCATATAATAAGGATAGGTGCGTGTGCTTCTTTACTTGTGTGCGTGTGTGTTGTATTGGTGTTTGAAAGTGTTGGGAGTTTGAATTTTGCGGTTTTGTGGTTTTGGGATTTAGGCTTTCGCGGTTTTGTGGTTTTAGGTATTTGGATTCGAGATTTCAGAATTTCGAGCTTCTAAAGTGAATCTATGTAAAAGTGAATATATATATATATATATATATATATATATATATATATATATATATATATATAAGTTCAGTAGTGTGGTTGGTGTCTTCCCACATGGGGGTGCAGGGAGGCTTGTACTCCTGCAAAAACAAAATTGTTGGGTCATTTGCAGAAAGTGGTTTCGGCAAATGGTTTTCAGTTTTTTTCACTCACCAAAATTACTTTCAATGACTTGACATGAATCCGGCTCATAAATCCAGTCAGCCAAATTCAATGGTTATTTGTGCAGTTACCAGAATTTATTAGTCACAGTCAGTCAGCCCAGTGATTATTTGGGAGTTGGAAAGTAGTTGGTTATTAAAAGTATCACCAATGAACAAAGTAGGTTATCCTTGTAGGCATCTAAAGTATGGCCAGTGTTTAACTTTTTATGTCAATCCCTTACATAATGATTTTTTCTTTCTTCATATCTGTGAAGAAAATTATTTTTGATTTTGGTTTTGGGACTTGTAAGTCACAGCAATTACAGTGCTTAACAGTCTGGTTGCAAATCTAGCTTGTATGGGCATTGGGTGTTACAGCAAAACAAGTTTGATAAAATAAATGACTGTAGCCAAAAATTCACCCAATCACAACCAAATTTCAGCAAAATAACCTGCCAGAATAGCAGTGGGAGAGGTAAAGGTAGTCTCTGCATGGGAGAACACTTTATGCAAATCCTTTTTATCACAGCTAAAGAATCATTTAGCTTTTGTTACATGGAAAATTGTGTCTGTAAGAAAAGTAAAGACAAATTTACTGTGGCCAGAATTCCAGACTTGAAAACATTCAAGTCAAGAAGGATTTAAATAGTTTTCACAATTTTATTTAGAGGAGACATCTTTGTTAAAGACCTTTATATGATATATATTTTCATTTAAAAATGTGGTCAGCATTTTGTCATTTTTATAAAGTAAGTGTTTTGTAAGAAAGATAAACTGTAATGGTTGACACTTGCCAGTATTTCATTCAGATGATCACAGTCAACCACCATAGGTACAACTGCATGCAACTAGTGGTCAGAGGAGGCAGTTTTGTCGGGAAAGTCATATGGTCCTTGTGTTTCCTTCATAGCAGTTAAATTATCTTTTTTTCTGGCTTGCCATGGTTGCGTATTTAAAAGACAGGAAAATACTGTGGCCAGAATTTTTTGACTTGAGAGTTGAATTACAGAGGTAATCAGCTTTAAAGTGGATATTGGTGGGGTTATTTTTGAGTACAAAAATATACTGCATCTATTTCATGTAATCACAGCTGGGTCATTACATGACAGGCTTCTCATGGACACTGTGTATCATATGGGAGAAAAATAAACTGAAATCCATCACCATGACCATAGTTTTCAATTTCATCAATGTTTAACATCAAAGATATGACAACCACTAAGTGTTTCCTTGGGTTTTGGAAGGCAGGCTTCGTGCAAAAGTATATATTCCCTGTAGTCACTTGGTTGCACTTAAATGATCATCTGAATAGCTTGTCAGGAGGAATTGCTTTTGTGTGAGACTAAAATTAAATTATTGTGTCCAGAATTTTTGATTTGATCACAGTCTAACATAAAATGTATAAAAAAGCTACAAAATAGCTATCCGAGAAGAGATGGAGTCTCTGAGTCAAAGTATATCATTATTTTATTCACTTTTTCTCATAAAAATGCATGGGAGCATGCAAGGGATATTTTGTTTGCATGAGAAGCTGAAAATCATTACTGGGACTTGAATTTTCAATGTAATCAGTGTAATGTCATAAATATGAAAAAAAATCATTTTGTAATGTCATAAATATAAACAACCATACCATTTTGATTTGGAGAGGGCATAAACTGTGCGTCAAAGTGCAGTGCACATACATCCTCTTTGTCACAGTTAACTGATCATTTCTCTTGTATGTCAATGGGCTTTGTATTTTGCATGAGTGAAAAACTATTTGAAATACAATACTGAGGTTATACTTTATTTTACTTTATCAAAGATTAACATCAGGTGGGTAATGTCCCAAGTGGTTAAATGGTGGAAGTGGGGTGAGAAGACATTCTCTGTCTAAAAACACATGATCTGTGCATTTACTTTGACAGGTAAAGTGTTATTGTACTTGCTTGGTAGAGTCATTGTGATCTGCATGAGACAAAGATAGAGAGAAAGAGAGAGAGAGAAGCTATAATGTAGAATGATATCCCAAATATTTAATTTGATAAGGATAAATATCACAGAGTAAGCCTATAAGAATGTGTTTGGGTATGACAGACAGGTGCAATTAGCTTGAACTACCACAATTGTGACATCAATATTTGTATAATGACAGAATCAGTCATATAGGGGTTTGAATCCTACTGCTGATACCCATTAATATGTAAAGAACAGTTGGACTTGAGGGATGTATGGTAGTATTTATGAGTAGATGATACCTGTCATTCCCACACAAGCTTTACACTGCACTGTTACTGATTAGAGCTATATGCATTATCTGCCATGATTTTACCCATTTCATACTGACTCCTCTTCCTTTTAGTGCAGCCTTGCCACCAAGTAATTGAAACTTAAATGAAGGTGCAGCGGTAGTGTTGTTGCCTCACAGCAAGAGGTTCTCTAGTTCGATTCTTGGCTGGGGTGCTTTCTGTACAGAGTCTGCATGTCCTCCCTGCATTTGTGTGGGTTTCCTCCAGGTAGTCCGGTTTCCTTCCACGTTACAAATACATGTGGCTGGAGCATTTCGTCCCTGGACCTCCGCTGAAAATTGGTTTTGCTCCAAGTCAGACTTTCCGGTAAATAAATAAAATAAACAGTATTATTTTGCACACACTCACATAGTAGTTTCTAGAATGGAGGAAGGTAAATGCTGACTATTCAGTATCTTTGCTCACCTTTCCAAGTTTATGATAATATGTTACCAATTAGTCGGAACTAACAAAACAAGAACACATTGTTGTTTACCTTTTAAAATAAGCCAGCATTTAAATATTTAAATGGTAGGAATTTGCTCTGCACTGTCTACCTTCAATGAATGGGCATTATACAGTTCTAGGTACACTGGAAAAAATGCATAAAGTCTTAAGCTAAAAAATGATATCAGCGACAAGCATTCAAAGCTGAATAGTAAAGTTATTTATTTAAAATAAGTAAGTCAAGGCATTTCCTTTACAACTAAAATGCAAGCAATTCATGGCTTGTACTAGAATTTAAAAATTAACATTTAAACAGATAAAAAAGATGCTCACAACACGAGCTATCAAGCAATCCATTCCTACCTTAACTAAATGTGAAAATGTGTCCTTTCAATTTGACATTCAGAAACAGACCAGATTGTCAGAGTTCACATAGAGAAAGCTACTACAGATTAATATTTATCTCCAAGGGTATGTTCCCAAATGGCAGACTTCAGTAACTCTGAAACTGATTCACTTGACTTAGCAATCTGTCTTTGTGCATAAGTGGCTGTTAATTGAATTCAGATTTTTGGAAGATCCTTTTTTTCCACATATGATATTCATGGGGAAAGGTCACTATTCAGCAAGGCAATAGTCCAAATAAGGAAATCACATTTGACCTAGCTCACATCTCCAAACAGCATTACACTTTGCAATAGTGCACACATTTTCACATCATGAAGCAAGATTTAGTTTCACTTTTAAAATGCATTGCTTCTTTACAATGGCACACGTAGTTATATACCATTCTGCACTTTTTTTCATATATTGCAATTTACCAAAAATACATTTACTATTCAGCTTGTTTTATCATTTAAACAGTCATTATAATTTTTTTTTAATTTGATACAGCTTAGTTCACTTCTTGTGCATTTGTGTTTTGAAAGATCACTAGCAGTTTCTCAGGTAATTGTTACTTTTCTCACATACCTCTGTTCTTCTTAGACTTATGTGACTTTTGTTGAGGAAATGAAACCTGTGGTAGAAGACTCACCTTGTGTCACATTCACTTAGTTTCTTGTCTTGAAAGACCATCTGAGATTTGGGGAACAGAGTCACTTTTACCTAGCATTTCATTATTCTGATAGGGCTCTACTTCTAATAATCAAAAGACCACTTACCCGAAGAAGACTTTACTTAGATGACAACACCAAACTGTTAATTTACCAAACAATCACACTACCAAATTTTTTTAACAGGGTAAATATGCATTTGACCAACATGGGGAAATTTGCCCTTTTTCTTGAGTTAGTATATTTAGTTAGGGGGGTTGTGGGGGCACAGTTCCCCACATTGGGGAGTGTGGGGGCATAGCCCCCAACCTGGGTGGGTTTGACATACTGCTGTATGTTTCTTAGTTCAATGTTGGCCAAGTGCAGACTTAGCCTGTTAAAAAATTCAGTAGTGTGATTGTTCGGTAAATTAACAGTTTGGTGTTGTCATCTCGGTAAAGTCATCTTTGGGTAAGTGGTCTTTCAATTATTAGAAGTAGACTCCCTGATAGATAACCCTACCCTTTTTTCTGCTTTGCCTTTGTGTCTACATGGCACTCTACCCGTTGGGTACCGCCAGGTTTAGAAGTGAACATGTCCCAAACTTATGCAGCACTGTTAAGATTTCTTGAATCTGAGTAGAGTTACCAGCTATAACAGTAAAGTCTCATGTAGTGATGCTTTAATTCATGTATCACTGTGGAAATCTATCACCAGAGCCCTTACTGATTCCACTTGTTTCCTACTGCAAATGTTAAGTACTAGATCCTCTCTTTCATGACAAGGCATTTGCTTACTGACATTCACAGCAGCAGTAAAAGGTCTGGCATGTTAACTCCACCATATAATTGATATTGCTTTCCTTTCACATTTCCATAAATGGATCCTCCCATGTTACCTGTAACTTATTATATCATACAGGAATAAGAACCATCACCTTTTGTCTGATTGCATACTCTTGGTCCTTTAATATCTATTCCTACCAGACTTTTGGCTGCTGCAGTGCAATTGTTTGGTGCCTTATATGAACCTCTTGATTTCCATAAGCTTATTCATGAAATTGAAAACATACTGTTCTACAAACTCACACTCACTCACCTACTCACTACAAATTAAATCAAGGGGTCTTCTCACCATATGACCATACAGTAACTTGGATGGTGAAAAATCTGTTGATTCTTGGGGTAACTGTCCACAGATAAAGAGTGTGTAGGGCAGGTACTTATCCATCTAGCACTTGAACTGCTCTCAGCATGGTTTTGGAGTAGAGTTGAACCTCTCCACCAAAACATTTGCTAGGGGATGGTAGGGGTGTAGCTTTCAACTACTTTACCCCACAGTGTTTCCACAAACAAGCCAGCAAATATATCAGAAAGCTTTCTTTTCTATCTGATATTATCACCAAGGAAACCCACTCTGTTGAAAATATACCAGGGTATTTAGGCATCCTGAGATGTTGGCTTTATCCTCTGCATGTGTCATGTATTCTGTATGTTTTCTGTCACTGTAGAGGACAAATCCACCACCTCAGGTACTAGATACACCTCTGCTCTATAGTGCTTATGCTATGGTGGGGCCCCACAATGTTCATGCCTATCTTCTGAAATGGTTCCATGATAATAAGAAATGGACCTATAGTAGCTTTGGCTTTATCTCCTGCCTTCCCAACCTTATGGCATTTCTTACATGTTTTGTCATACTTTTTTACACATTGTTCATGCCTAGCCAATATAAAGTTTGAATAAAACTCTTTTTGTATGATCTATGCTTAAATAACATGAAAATATTATATTATGGCTTATGGCCAGGAATGTCCTGTGGTCAGTCCTTGAGACTGCCAGCTGCTTGTACTCACTTTATTCTCATTTTCTACTGTTATCTTTCCAGCATATCTTCAGACACCCACTCTCTGTACAATAATCCTTTGTCTGAATGCAAAAACTATCCTTGAAAGTGTTGTTGTTTGAACACTATGCTGCCTGCAACAAAACACCAGTATATTGTGACAACTTGCTTTCAAACATTGTTGCACTGATGTATCTCCCTCCAGATGAAGTCCAGTACTTTATGACAGTTATGACTTTGTTTCAGGCTGTCAAAACAACCTAGCTCTTTTTCTTCAAGTGGTCACATCACCAGCCTTTATTGGAGGTTTGGACGCTAGATGGGTCTCACCCATGCTCCTTTACCCATATGATTGCCTGCATGCATGGCTATGTGTAACCACATATACACATGGTATTGTGTTAGCAAAGGTATTACATATTAGAACATCAGCTTGGATATCATCAAGCACCGCCACTTGCTTCTCTCTCTCTCTCTCTCTCTCTCTCTCTCTCTCTCTCTCTCTTTCTCTTGGTCATACTTCTCAGTTCAAATGAACCTTGACCAATGGTACCTGAAAAGGTACACCTACCATGGCTCTTAATTGAGTGGACTGTCCAGGCTGGAAGTGTTTCTCTCCAATTACTGGAAGTATACCAATAGATTTCACTCTAACAGTATAGGCCTTTGTAATAAATTGTCAAGCTGCAGTTCTATGACAACTCACGAGTACTGCATTGCTACTTGCATTAATTCTCTAATTTGGCTTTTGTTCCACAAGGTGTCACTGTGAATATTTGTTGTGTATATACTACATGTGGTTATACTGGAAACATTTTATTCCAAAGCCTTGTAACATTCTTAAGCTATATTCCCCTTTAACTGCTCAAGTTGCTGTAATGGCTTAGACGGCCATCATTAGGTTCCCTTATGCCCTTGTACGCCACTGGCTATCTTACTATGCAGTTGTACCCTTCTAACCTGCTATGCATTTGCTTTTTCAATTATTTTCTCACCAGTGCTACATGTTTGCTCTGAAAGTACTGAGTACTTGTTCCCTTATTATCAGGTCTCTTATCATTTCAAAAGCAGTGGCTTGACTTCCACTCACCCACATTTTAAGTGCGTATTTCTTCAATATATTCACATACAATGTTACCTGTTTTTATGCATTCTGAGTTTTGTCTGTAAGATTTGACAGTAAGTTTAAATTATTCATACAAAATGTCATTTGATTTACAATAATACAGACAGAATCTGACATTTTAGTTACAGCATGTTTCATCTTAGCATATCCACTGGCAATAAGAACTTCACAAATTACTATTGTTCTATTTGGAGGTGATTACACATCATGTTTAAGTCTTGAATAAAACTATCCATGACAGATTATTTCTTATGCTTGAATACAACTATCAATACAATCCCCCTCCTTTATTCTAAGGAAACAATTTGGTATTGACCTTAGTAAGCAGGATTTAGCTTCCACCCTTACTGTTGTTCTTCTGAAGAAGAATCAGTATCTTCTTGTCATGCTGACATTGTTTTTGTCTTTCCTCTGCCTCACATTGTTTCATACTCCACTGCCTCTGGCTCCAGCTTTACTTCAGACTAGATTCTGATTATCATCTGGAGTGAGTGAGCTGCTTTGCTGCATGCTCTGGACCTATAATCACTGCCTGCCTATCACTAGTTTCAGTGCACTGCTGCACATAAGGGTACTATCATGTCACCCTTGGCCATATTGGCATACACAATTCCACTTGCATTGCACTCCTTAATCAGCTGTGATACTGGCATTTTTCTATAACCTACAGAGTTATTTTTTTGTTTTGCTTTGCTTTTTTCCCCAAAGCTCTGATTAGAAAATAAAATAACTTCTGGCCAAGATAAACTAAGGTTAATTTACCTTATGGCTCCAATAGAATGCACATCTTTTACATGTGGCTATACATGTCCAAAAGTCAGACTTCTAATGTTGCCACCAAGTAACATCTGACAGACAGTTGCTATGGGCTTTAAGTCTCATGCCAATCTCATTAGTATCTGAGTAATGACATAACCATATTTATGGGGGACTGAATCCAAGCAAATATATATGTTACCGTAAAGGTAGGCAGTAAATGTGCACTGCTCCCTTGAATAATGTCCAACACCAGTCATACTCAAATAAGCTTTACACTGCACTGACACATACCAAAGATATACTCATGTGATCCTCAGAACTCACAATTTCATCCACCTCAAACTGACCCATCACCTTCAAGTTCAAGCTGACTGATAGCAAACCAATCATGCACAGTTATATTGCATACATACTTACATCATATTTTCCCAAATGAAGAGGATAACATGTATTTCTCCAGCACTAATATCCTCAAGTCAATAAGTTTGGGTACTCTGCTTCCAGATAGTCAGAATTAAAAATGCAAAAACACACATGTTAATCCTTAAAATAAGCAATCCTTTAAATACTTAAATACTTCACCCACAAGCAGCTGATAGTTATACAAAACCAGCAAAAGAAGAGCATACTGGTTTCTAAATAAAATAACCTAACCTTTTAATATTTATATAGTAACAATTAACTCTAAGCAGTCAATATGTTTACACTAATCAGTGCAGGTATATAAGCAAACATTCATACATCTTAAAGCTAATAAACAGGCTATCAGCTATAACCATTCAAAGTTGAATAATTAACCTATGACAACACATATATCAAAAATAACAGATATTTGTACAAATTAAGAAAAACTTGTAAAAAAACTGAACAACCATCTCTTGACCTACCAATGCACTTTATTCAGTAATTTCATCCTCACAGTAATAACATTTCATTAGAATAATCATTTCAAACATCCTAGTAGTTTAAAAAAATAAACAATGGTATAATCAAAAATTGAAGCTCACTGTAGAATAAAATCACAAAGTAATAAGTAAATAATGGAATCCAGGCCACCAAAGAAGGCAAAATCTCTTTTATGGAATCACACAATAACATATGATTAGCGCTTTCATCTTGGAGCAAGACTTCTTCAGATAAAAACACAAGTGCTACACATTGCTTTTAAAACCCTCCCAATTACTAACAATTAACATTTAAAAGGTCCACACACAATTACATAGAAATAAGAATTGTGAGTATGAAAAACAAAAATATGTCACTTGATTCATATTACTCTCAATGCACATACAAAAATTATAATGTATGTATTAAAAAAATACATTAGGTATAAAATGTAAAAATGTATATGTGTGTCTACACTATACATAGAAAGGGGTGAGTGAACATCAAATTCTGACTGCCCTAGCAACCAACACTGGCTTAATGGTAACATATTCATTAAGACCAGGTGGAAACTGAGACTTCAGCCTAAGCTGCCACTTCAGCTCTCTATTTAACAAAACATTTTTCACATCCCCCCCGAAATTATTTTTTATTACATCAATAATACCAAATTTAAAACCAACAAAGGAAAAGCATAAAATTGAGTGTTTAAACAAGGCGCTAGTTGCTTTACCAATACGTATGTCACGTAGGTGCTCATACATTCTATCTTTAAATGCTCTTTCTGTCTTTCCTATATAGAATGCAGGGCACCCCTCACATATAGCCAAGTATACTAGCATCCTAGTATTGCAATTACCTTTACAAAATCTTACAATACTGTTTAAGCCATTGTTCAAACGAATCCAGTCGTCCCTTATAATAAAGGAACATTGACTACAACTGCCACAAGAACTAGTAGCCTTTTTTACTATTCTAACATTACTATCTACTTGCTCAAAAATTCTTTTAAAATTTTTACCAGTTTTAAAAGTAAAAGTAGGTTTTGAACCAACAGCTTCAAATAAATCTTTGTTGGTTTTAAGCACACTCCAGTTGGCCTTTACTATTTGGGTAAATGTGTTGGAAAATACATTAAATTCCGTGACACAAGCCCCATGAAAATTTTTACCTTCATTTTGTTTAACATCAGTAGTGAAAGGTTCACCTAGTAGGGCCTTATATTTCGTACCCCATCCCCTGTAGACTTCTTCCAATACTTCATGCACCATATCCACAGGATACCCTCTTTCTACAAATTTCTTTCCAAGAAAAATGAATTCACCAACTAAATCATTTAAATCAGAAGTCATCCTTGCAATTCTTACTGCTTGTCCTTTAATGAGGCTTCTTTTCTGGAAATGTGAATGATGGCTAGTATAATGCAGGTAACTGTTACACCAAGTACTTTTATGGTAAACCCTGGATTTGAATCCATTAGAAGTTTTAAAAACAGTGATGTCAAGATAATTAACACTAATGCCATTCCATGTATGTGTGAAAGTAAGAAATGTAGTGCAAGTATTTAAATATTGCATAAACGCATCAAGAGTGTCTCTAGTCCTCTCCCATAAAACAAAAATATCGTCAAGAAATCTCAAATATAACCATATGTTTTTTTGAAAGGGACTATTAAAAACATACCTGATCTCCCATTCTAACATCACTAAATTGGAGTACACGGGGGCACAGGCTGCCCCCATAGCTACCCCACTCACCTGTTGAAAGTATTCTCCCTGAAAACTTATGTAATTATAATCAAGAATGACTTCCAAAAGCTCTAAAGTTAATGAAATATGGTCTTTAGATAAGGAGGAATATTTATAAAGACAGTCACTGAAATATTCATACCCTTCATGGCATGGAATACATGTAAAAAGATCCTTAACATCAATAGTAAACTACAACTATCACTCTACATATCCTTAGTTAACTTACTAAGGAATTCCCATGAATCCTTAATAAGATGTTTAGTTTTAACTACTATTTCCTTGGTGCAATGATCCATGTATACTGCTAAGGAATGAGTCTTAGAATTTCTAGCCGATAATAGGCCTAAAAGGTGGTGCTTTAATGGATTTATGTAGTTTAGGCACCCCAAAAAAATGGGGAATGATTGGATTGTGTTGCCTCAAAAAATGATGTGTTTTACTGTCAATCCTATTTTCCAACAAATATTCTTTGAGAAGTGAATCAATTCTCCTATATGCTATATGAATTTCATTAATTGAAACCGAAGAATAAATAGTGGTATCAAGCAAAATATTCATAATTGCATTATTATATTCCTCAATGCCGTATAGCACAACCCCCCCTCCCTTGTCAGGCTTCATTATACGGTATTCCCTCTGCGACTACAAATCATAAAGTAATTTCTCCTCCTCATCACTGAGATTGTAATGCCCTACTGTCCATCTATTTTTTGTATATGCTTCATATATGTCATCTGTGACAATTTTTTCAAACATCATCAAAGCAGGATGTAGGGGTGGGTTAAAAATATTACTTCTGACTAAACCCGTGTAACTACAAGGGTTATCGTTATCTGTTTTTTTGAAAATCAAATTTAAATTTAACTTCCTGAGATATAATTTGAAATCAACCAAAAGACTGGCTATATCACCATAATACGATTTAACAAATTTAACTCCTTTAGAAAAAAGGTTGAAACGTTGTTTACCCAGGGTATGAGGTGTGTAATTAAAAATCTTGAATCCTTTATACTCACTTAAAATACCTTCCGTGCCATCAGCTACTACTATTTCCCCTTCTTCCCCACATTCTTCCATCCGTAATTCATCCCATAAGGACCGGACGGATAGCCTAGGTCTGATGGATATCTGGTTTTGTTTGCCAGTCGTTCTGACCTCCTTGGTACTAAAAAATGCTCATCTTGCTTAGAAAAGGAATCCAACTTATCTAAATGCCTATTAGTAACTCCTTCCAATGGCATATCCCTGTCGTTTACAATAACCCTCTCCTCTGTATGCAAACCTGCCATAGTGTGTTTATTTTTATACTTGTGGTGACAATTTTCATTTACCTTATTTTTATAGTTATTTAGTGGGCCCAGGTACACTTTCCCAACATTATATTGTTGCTTGCCCCTCATAAACTTCTTTTGCTTCCTAACAAAAATATTATATATTCTTTTGTCAATCCTGCTCAAAACCTTTCTGTATAATTGTTCATATTCTGAAAACAATAAATCTTTTAAAATATCAGCATTCAATTTAACATCATTAAGTAACACTGCTAAAGATAAATCATTATGTTTAATCAATCTAGTAATTAGTCCAAACCCACATTCATCAAAAAAGCCATGAAAGTCATTCAAAATATCTTGAGTATACACAATACCAAAAGGATATTTATAAAGTCTCAGTTCTTGTGGGACCAATTTATGGTTAAGACAACAATGCAAATAACGGTTGTCAATCTGTATACATTTATATTTGAAAAGCTTTTTTTCAAAATAATGAATCATGTCCTTCAGTGTGGGAGCGTCCTCTGAATTAGGCCCATAGCTGTTAACGTTGTTGTGTGAAGCATTAGCGGTAAAAGGAAAATCAAAGTCAAAGTCCTTATCTAATACTTCAGAAAAATGCACAGAATGTTCAGAATACGGAGGGTGTAAAGCCTCTACAGAGTTATATGAAGAGGCGTTACCAACATTGCCTTGATGAGAAACTAGATGAACAGCACCTTTTGTATTTTTACAAAATCGCTTAAATTTTCCTTAAAACAGCCTTCCCTGAACTGTACTGCTGATCATTCTATATCTAAAAAGCTCAGCTCTATTTGATTCCTAAGTAGAATATTCTCTATCTGTAAAGCCTAGCACTTGCTCCTAAAGTACTTTTTTACTTGATATAGCACTTTTATTTTACATAGTACCCCACCGTCTTTTAAAGTCCTTGTCTATTCCTTCTAGCATGTCGAGGGATCAGTTGCTAGTGTCCTCTCCTGCTCAGCTGGTGAATCTGGGAATATTGAGGCAATGTTATAATTGTCTCATGTACACGGACAACCCTCTCCTTCTCCCACAAAACACAAATACATGCGAGAGATGCAACTATATAGCCAAACTGGAGGCTGAGCTCTCTCAACATAGGACTGGTAAGACCAGCAAGGAGGAGAAGGTAACCACACACACCACAAACCCAGTCTCACATAGTACTATCACAACTTCAAATCATACACATAAATACACAAAGACATATTCGGAGGCTCTGATCAAAAATCTACCAAAACAGCAGAGCCCACCAAAGCAGACACCCAAACAACTGCCACCTCAGGGCACAACACATGAAACACAAAGACCACATAGTCAGTGTGCCAAACAGTCACAGCCCTTAAGGCCAAACACAATGCCAGACACACCCATAGTCAGACACCACCAGATTGAACAAGGAAAAGGTCAGCTCAGGTCTCTGAGACATAGAGGAGCTCTCTGATTATGTAGCCCAGGCAGGTATGACCCTGACCTTGAGCAGTATCTTACCTTCACCAAGAATGATGCCACAATACAGAGACAAGATGATCAGCTTTAATAATTGGCTTAAACTCTGGTGTCATTCAAAGGGGATCAATGTCTGTCTGCCTGGGATGACATGCTGGACACCAGCTCGCTGCTTGGGCAAGGACGGCTTGCACCTGTCACCCTGCTTCCGGATATTGGCAAGGCTCTTGCCACCCCCATAGTGCCTTTTTAGGCAAGGCTCAAATTCTAAACCTACCACCCTAGAACACAAAGCTGCTCAATGCCAGAAGTCTCAACGCCCTTCTCAGTATGGAGAACATTGATGTCTGTGCTGTAACTGAAACCTGGTTCAGACCATCCAGGTGCGACTGCTCTGCAATTTGTAGCATGTTCTCAATCTCCTTTCATAAATGTATCTCAAACACCATCATAGAATATAGACTGGGATCACTACTCAAGCCCCAACACTCTAGCCCAAAGGTTCCTAGAGTTCATAAACTCAAATGCCATGGAACAGCTAGTCACCATTCCCACAAGAGGAGATAACATACTAGATCTCATCATCTCACTGGTGAGATCAGACCATAAACTAATCTCACTGGAAGTCCACATCCCCACCTGAGATAAAAAGACCACAGTGAAGAACTTCTCAAAAGCCGACTTCACACTTCTAAAAGCTAGTGTGGTCTCTTTTGAATCACTTACAAATGCCTTCTACCAGCACCTACAGGACTGCATGGATCAGGCAATCCCAAACAAAACAAAGACCCTTTGTACCAAAGGCAAGCGTCCAGTTTGGTGGACCCCAGCCATAAACAAGCTCTACAACAAAAGGAGGAAGCTATTACAAGATAGAGCAAAATTGATCATTATAAGTAAAAAATTAAGATCTCTCATAAAATCATCCAAGGCAAATTTTGAGAGAAAAGTCGCTAAGGACTCAAAGGACAATCATAAAGCCTTCTTTAGCTATGTTAGAAACCTGGGAGGAAACTCCCAGATATGCTCAGAATTAGTTCAAAATGATGTAAAATTACTGAACCTACAGACATTGCCAACATACTGGCTGACAGGTTCAGTGCAAACCCAAAAGGTGAGATATCTATACCAGAGAATTATAGCCCCCAAACATCTCTAACGCTCAGGTGAGAACTGCTCTCTCAAAGGCAAAACACAGCATCCATGGGACCAGATGGTGTCCCTGGATGTGTGCTCCACAAACTCAATGAGGAATTAAACCCGCAGTTAGGGCAGCTGTTTAATCTTAGCCTCACCTCAGGATCAACTGTGGTCCCACTTCACAAAGGAGGTGCCTCCACCAGTCCCATCAGCTTGACAAGCTTGATCTGCAAAGCTATGGAGAGGATCATAATGGAACTCATAAATAAAGACATAGGAGACTTGCAGACTTTGGATCCGACCCAGTTTGGCTTTGTCAAGGGCAGATCATGCCTTTTAAACCTGGTGGACTTTTGAAACAGTCACCAAGGCCATTGATGAGGGAAAGGCAGTCCACACAGCCTACCTCGACCTGGCAAAGGCTTTCGACACAATACCCCACACAGGTATCATTGAAAAACTCATCAGCTTAAATGTAAACCCATACGTCACAAGATGGGTTGCAAATTGGCTAAGTGACAGAACCCACAGGGTCAGAGTTGCTGGCGCCATGTCAGACTCAAAGCCTGTCACAAGTGGTGTCCCACAGGGCTCAGTCCTGGGCCCTCTCCTGTTCAGCATCTACTTTCAGAAGTACAAGCAAACACAGGAGGATTATGGCTGACAAAATTTGCAGATGAAGTTGAGAACACATCTGACACAGATATCCTTCAAAAGGGTCTTATAGAAACGGAAAACTGGTGCCAGAACCATGGCCTAAAGTTAAACACCAAAAATGGGTCACCCTAGCTACCATATGCGAGGCCACCCACTAAGCACAGAAGAGGTTATCAGGGATCTGGGTACCCAGGTTGACAGTAACCTTTCATTTGATACTCACGTTGCCAAAGTAGTTAGGAAGACCTTCTACATTGCCCACCTGATCATGAAGGGATTCACATCTAGATCAAGGGAAGTCATCGTCCCCTGTACTCATCACTCATCAGGCCAATGATTGAGTACAATGCCCCATTCGAATGTATCTGACACGACACCTGCAGCAACTGGAAAGGCCCTAAAAGTTCCTCACCAAAAGGATAAAGGGTCTCAAAAATATGTCCTATGCTGCCCGACTGAAGGAACTTCAGCTCTACTCAACCATCTGCTCAGAGGTGACCAGTGCCTGACATACAAGGCCATGTCCAACCCAGAATTGATGAACATGCTTCACCTCAAAAAATCTAGATCCCTCAGAACTACACTGGAGGGACAGATTCATCACCCAGAGACTCCCTATGCTGTGGAACAAAATCCCGGTACATGTGAGGCAGAGCACCTCGCTGGCTTTGTTCAGGAGAAATCTTGACCAATGGATGGGAGATCGCAGATATACCCCAGGGATTATCTTAGTGTCACTGCTTGACAGAGGCACAGTAAAATAATGGGCATAGTATCCTCCAAACTAAAGGGGTGACGAAAGCCACAAAACTCTGGCTAGGCTTATAAATGCCCTTGGGCAGATAGCCTAGTATGAACCTATGAACCTATGAACCTATGTAGCCGCTGAACACCTTGACCGTTGCTTTCCAAAGGTAACGGGGCACCAAGAATCGTGGGATGCTGAGCAGCCTGACCGACACCAACTTTAAAACCAAGTCCATGTTGTTCAACTCCACCTTCCGTCTGAATCCCACCATAGCTCGCGCTCCCCGAGTGTGGAGATGACGTGGTAGGTGCTGTTGAAGTTTCTGTAACACAAGAAGACACTGAGCCTGGTTGAATGGCTCCACCTACTGGCTCATTCTGACTAAGCAGTTCAATGAGCCTAGTAAGGTCCCCCTTCAATGCTGCAACTTCCTCACAGACTTTGGTGACCTCTCTTTGTGTCCTGGCCACACAACCAGGACTAAAAGGATCATCATTTTTGATAATAGTCGAATCTCCAGATAAATTGTTCATAGTGGTAGCACAAGTGAAAAGCAAATATAAACTGAAACCACCAAAGGCAGACAACTGGATCCAAAAAACAAACACAAAGCTCACTGTAGAATAAAATCATGAAGTAGTAAGTAAATAATGGAATCCAGGCCACCAAAGAAGGCAAAATCTCTTTTATGGAAACACACAATAACAAATGATTAGAGCTTTCGTCTTGGAGCAAGACTTCTTCAGATAAAAACACAAGTGCTACACATTGCTTTTAAAACCCTCCCAATTACTAACAATTAACATTTAAAAGGTCCACACACAATTTCATAGAAATAAGAATTGTGAGTATGAAAAACAAAAATATGTCACTTGATTCATATTACTCTCAATGCACATACAAAAATTATAATGTATGTATTAAAAAAATACATTAGGTATAAAATGTAAAAATGTATATGTGTGACTACACTATACATAGAAAGGGGTGAGTGAACATCAAATTTTGACTGCCCTAGCAACCAACACTGGCTTAATGGTAACATATTCATTAAGACCAGGTGGAAACTGAGACTTCAGCCTAAGCTGCCACTACAGCTCTCTATTTAACAATACATATGTATTGGTAAAGCAACTAGCGCCTTGTTTAAACACTCAGTTTTATGCTCTTCCTTTGCTGGTTTTAAATTTGGTATTATTGATGGACCTTTTAAATGTTAATTTTTAGTAATTGGGAGGGTTATAAAAGCAATGTGTAGCACTTGTGTTTTTATCTGAAGAAGTCTTGCTCCAAGACGAAAGCGCTAATCATCTGTTATTGTGCATTTCCATAATCAAAAATTGACCAGTAATAACAAAATCAGATCCTTGGAGGTAAAACACTTACAGTCTAGCAGCACTGTCTTTCAAAACACTGGAAATAAAACAAAATCATTTAAACTGGGTTAACAATTAGCATTTACAATGCAGAATGCTTGTGAAGGGCATTGTCCCGTTTAATACAGACACTCAAAAATTCTAAAGTGTATAATATTTTCAGTGTACAGGCAGGGATTTGTTAGAACTACAGAGTACAAAATGTGAGGTGCTGCCTAATACTCTAAATTCTAGAATAGCCAGGGGGGGTGTTGTGGGGGGGGGACTCATTTATTATGTAAAGTCAAAGTGGCCATATAAATTTATGGCTGTATAGCCTGATGGCTCCCTCCTTAAATCATGTTGACACAACTTTGCTAGTTATTCTACTAGGCTATGAATCACATATAAACTGTTTGTTTTTTGGCAAGCGTTGGGAAAAACCTGTGGTTGGGATATGATTGAAGACATAAAATTCTTTGTGACAGTGTAATATTTTAATCATACTGATGTGACCCCTTGTGGATTGATGGAGTTGCCTGTATCCATGTACCACTACGTACAGCTCATTTCAAGTTTCTAAAGTGTATTTGTAGATTCAAGTCGCTTTTTTACATTAGGTAATTTCTGCATTTCTAGGAAGATTGCACTACTTGTTAGCACTTTGCCTGTTCTTGTCACTGGTTCTTTCACCTTCCCTGTTTGTTTTATATTGTTCAGAACTGAATGCCATTGTTGTCTTTATTTTAATACTCAAAACAACTTTATCCCAGGAGTTTGGTAAAAGGAAACCTAATAACAATCCTAATAACAACCAAAACCAGAACATGACTATAAAAACACACCTTTACTTAAGGGCTTTCATTCTCTGTATTAACAATGGTCTTTTTCTAAGACTTTATTCTAAGACTGCTGAAAGCTGTGTCCCTATGCGCAAGCTGAAAATCAAGAAAAATGGTGTTTTGACACTATTTTGCATCAAAAAAGCATACAAATGCATTTACTATACTATACTTACAGTTGCCTTTTTATTTTTATGAGTTTTTAGTAGTTTCTTTGTATCTTTCTGCATTTTCATTTTTTATCTGAGTTTTAAAATTGCAGCTAGATACAGCCAAAAGTTAAAGCCACCATACCGTTCTACTGCCTTTAAAGTGTTATTTGTGTTTTTAAGTGAGTTTTCCCATTGATGATGCATTGTTTTCTCTGTTTTTGTTCACATTTTGAAAGATACAATAAACAGCCTGGTTTGGCCCATTTGAGTCATCTTAGACCTAGTAGTGTTTTTTTTCTGATGGCAGAAGGTTAATTGCTGTAGTTACTGGAAGTTAGCACAATTGGTTAAGGCATTATTTTTTCCCCCCACTGGTTCTTTCAATTATCCTGCTTTTTTGTATTACACAGAGCTGTGTTTAGCCCTGTGGGCTTGGAAGATGTACTCCATAGATGCAAACACTTTCAGTTGTAGTTTTACCTAATACAGCCTAAACCACTCAAATACTGTAAAAATGCTACTTATACTTAAGAGATTCAGTAGGCTGTGTTTAGCTGAGCAACATGCAAGATGCACATATAAGTAGCTTCTAGAAACCCATAGCTCTGCTGTGTTGACACAGTCAGCTCTTAGCTGTTATCCACTGCTCAGACCCTACAGCTATGCCATGCTCTTGCACTGTTCTTATCACAGTCACATGTTAACCCATTATTTACATGAATAACTAGGTCAATAACAATTAGTTTGATTAGTTACATAACTGATAACCATCTGAATGAACTATAGAATGCTAAAGTAAATTGTTACAAAACTGTTTGTGACTCAAATTAGGTTCCACTACTCTCTGGAGCACATGAAAGACCAGTCTACTTGTCACCCTCTGTTGCCTGAGTCATAGCACTAGGGAATCCATAAACAATGTGGTAAATGCCTTATGCTTCCAGATAATTCATTTTTACTAAACAAAAGTAGTTCCATTTGTGAGTGATGCAAATATTTAAAAGATATGGAGGCCTCACATGCATGAAAAGCTTTGAGCTTCATACATGTCACTCTGCACACTCTTCTGTGAGACAAAATGTTATACTCTGTGCTATTGCTGTAGCATGTCTTGTAGATGTTTTCTAATGGCTGAAATGTCACAATCCCATTTCATTTTTATTATACTTTTCTCCTCCTTACAGGTTGTCCACTCAGTCACCACCAGCACCATGGTCATTGTTTACCCAGCAAATATAATTACATGTCAGTTGAACATGCGGGTGAATGACCTGGGGTGCAAACCCCAAGGGATATATGGAGAGACATATCAGAGTTCGCCATACATGATCTTCATGCACTGTACATGTTTTCTTTTTAACAATTATCATTCATTCCAGCACTGCATACATTTCTCAGTTCATGCCTTTCCTTAGACTTCACTCCTCCTTCTGAATATTATTCTGCATATATTGTTCCTCAAAAATTATTTCTATGTATTTTTTTCCTTCCCTTTTCTAAAGCTCCCACTTCCAGTTTTTTTATCTTCTTTCTAATATTTGGTACTTCAAATACAATTAGTGCACATTCTGATTTCCATTTTCTAGTAACTGACAGCCAGTAGCATTAAACTTGTAATGCATTACTATGTCTAGACAATTCAGATCCTATGTCCCACCTCAAAAAATAATTTTCTCAGTTATAACCATTTGCTCCCCTAGCATTTCTGATAAAGTACTCTGTAGGGAATTTCTGAAATCTGGCACCTCATTACCATCCCAAAAAATATGTTCCCAATTATGTCTCTCTTTCCCATAGCATTTGCTATCTGCCTGGAAAAAAATCTCTGAAGTGTTTTGGGTACAAAAGTAGGTGATGTAATATTATAAATTACTTAACAAAGTCTGACATTAAAAACCTCATCAGGCTACAGCAATCTGACTTTGTAAAACATCACTCCTGTTTAATGATTATCGTGAAGTTCTTTGAAAGGGAACACAAGTTATTGATCGTGGTCACACTGTTTATATGGTTTACCTTGATTTAGCCTAGATTTATCCAAAGCATTTGAAACCCAAACTAGCATAATTAGTAAAGTAAATGCATTACAAACTGATCCCTATGTGGTAAGATATGAATTGGTTAAGAGATTGAGAAAATCCACCCATTGCAGGTGGCAGGGGCAGTGTCCAAGAATATGAAGGCAACCAGTGATGTTACAAAAGGCTCAGTACTGGGACTCCTTTTGTTTGATATTTACTTTTTCAACCTCCAGACAAAGAATCAAGACCTCTGGCTTATAAGTTTGCAGATGACTGTAAATTGGGGTTCATTGTCACATGCTCTCTTCTGATATCCAACCTCTCCAGCAAGAACTTACACTTATAAATACTTGGTTTGCTGAAAATGGACTCAGATTACATCCAAAAAATGTGATATTGGTGCATTTGGTAGACATCTTCTCCTCCAGTATAAAACACAGACTATACCTCAATTCAAAATGAAAATAAAGTTAGATATATTGGAACCTCGTTTGATAATTCACTGTCCTTTGATCACATGTAAAACAGTAGTCAGGAAGTCCTACACAGCACAGCTAATCACCAAAGGAATATCCTCCAGATTGTATCTTTATATTTAACATTGATTAGTCCCATTATACAATGCCATGCCCCCTTTGGATATACCTCACTAAATACATCAAATAACTGGAAAAGACAATCTATAAAGATAATTAGATACAGCAAGGGTTTACCATGTATAGACAATTTAAGATGTAAAATACTTGCAACTAGGACAGTGTTGGTGTGATTTCTTTTCATTTATATAAATGCATGATTGATTATAAAGTAAGTGATGGTTTAATAAAGATGTTTCTTGTTTTAAAAAAAAGGGGGACGAATTGAATAATTTAAGAAATGTTGCTTAGGTTATATGATATATAGCAATGTATGTGAAGTATAAGATTTGTTAACATTAATTTGTTATTACAGTTTGATTACATTTGTATAAATGTAAATTTGCCTATGCCACAAGTGATAATTCAATAAAAAAACAACTGGAAAGACCCCACAGATTTCTAACTAACAAAATCATGGGCTTAAAAACCATTAGCTGCCAGAAAAGACTAGAAGCACTGTTCCTTTTCTCCATGTCATATAGGCTCTTCAAAGTATAGACTCCACAGAGTGGATGTAGGCCTTGCCTTTTGTGGTCCAGGATCTCATGTTCCTCCACAAGTCAAACAGTCCCACAAATACCAATACCAGGGATCTAAATCTTATTCAGAAAATTAAAAAACAAGGTGGTGAGGCAGAATAATTCCTCAGCATCTCCTCAACCTCTGGAAAAGACTCTGCGCATCAAGCAATATGATACACTACCTTCCTTCAGATGGCATCTGGATAAGTTTATTTATGTATTCATTGACATTTGAGTACCAGGAAAGTCCAATTGAGTAGGACTCCATTTCAGGCGGAGGTCTGGGGGAAAAAGTTCCAAAGTATTTCAAAATATGTTAATAAAATAATTTCACAGTCTTTAAAAATAATACAAAAAAGAACTACAGTTTAAATAATTATACCAAATTAGATAAAATATGAAAACATTGGTTAAGAATAGATACAAGTTATATGACAATGATTTAATAGTTACAGAAATTTTAGCTAGTTTATAAAGAAATTAAAGGTAAGTTAGTATAATACAAACAGGAATTGAGATACAAAATAAGAGAAAAGTAGGCTTATGTTATACTTAGAGAGAACACCAGGGAGAGACACTGATAGAAGTGAAGGAACGAGTGAGGAAGGGAGAGTAAGGTGGGGATAGGTACTATATATAGATATAGATATAGTTTATTCTGATGTTGAGCAGGATATCAATAGCAATGTCGACAGTGTGACGACTGCCAATAACATGTGTTCCTTTTCAAAGATCTTTTCCATATTCATTAAACAGGATCTACCTTTTACAAAGTCAAATTGCTGCAGTTCTAACCTGATGAGATTTTTAATGTCAGACTTTATCAGGTCAGTTATAATATGTTAATGACTCATTTTTGCACCCAAAAATATTCAGAGAATCCTTCCACAGGTAGATAGCAAGATAACTAGATGGAGATTAATAAATTCACCCTGTGTTTGACTGACTTAGCTCTTCTTGAAAGGGGAGGCACAGCCTAGGGTGGAAAATGGCAAGGTTTAATGAACATAAGACTCAGTTCATAGGATCATAGGAGGTTACTAGGCTAATGGCTCTGGGGCCCTTACAAGCCTAGTCAAGAGTTTATCCTCAAAAAAGAAACCTCAGCCAGCACCTTTTGCCCCTGTCAATGAGGCACAAAGGTGGAACCCCTGGGACAAATTTGTGGTTTCCCATCCACCAGGTTGCACTTGAAGTTGCTTTGACTTTTCCCATAATTCCTATGATTTCTATATGTGGTAATAGTTGTTTGTTGCTCAACTATTTCTGTGGGGAGCAGCACCATTTGGATGCAAATGAGGGAAAAGTATGCAAAAAGACTATGGCAGCCTTGTTGAAAAAAGCATCTCTAATTTAGATCTAGTAACTGCAGCTCCAAAGATTAGCAAAAACATATCTAGAATATCGTATATATCAGTAATGTCTGCACATGGTTGCTCTGTTAATAGCAGGTAGTAATGTATAAAAAAGTGTCTCTAGTTTCAATATTGCCCAGCTTTCTTCCATATATGTCATCAGGTGACCTTATGATTTGAGAAAGAGGTCTAATTGCTAATAGGAAAAGGGATTCTAACAATGAGCGGTCTTGTCATGTGCCCTTCTCTGAATGGAATGGATGGATGGTGTTTGGCCTATTAGTACTCTGACACAAGAATTGCCAAAAAGCTCTGACTGATGTAACAGAAGCAGAGAGGGAAAGCTATAATTCGCTGGAACACATTATAAGTAGTTCCATTGAATGGAATTAAATGGTTTATCAATGTCTGCTAAGGCAACAACAGATGGATTCAGTAAGTGACTAATGAACTAAGGTAGCCTGAGCTACAGAAACCTTTAAAGAATCTTGCTTGAATATGTAAGCGTGGTGTTAGAGAAGTCCTGAAATCTGCCAAAAGTTTTGTATTGAGTTTAGTTTCTGAATTAAATAGATGAGATGATAGTTCTCTACTCTTATAGGGATTTGCCAAGCTTTTAGTTGAACAATAATCCTCAATTCTTTTAGAGAATGTGAAATTATACTGTGGAAGAATATTTCTCTAATCAAAGCTCTCAAACGTGTCACACGTTTCAGCAAACACATCAGAGATTGATGATTTTCCACACACAAACTTGCTAGTAACTGGATCCCTTGAATGAAATGGCTGTATTAAGAACCTGAAAATGTCTAGGATGATGAAGAGAGTTCAAGAAGTCTGATATAGAAATAAGTAATGTTGCATATTAATTCTGTGAAAATAATCAATAACTGAGCCTGCTGTTCTGGGACTCAAAAGATTGCAACCTTGATCACTATTAAGTACAATTCTCCAGGAGTTGCACAGACTCAGTCTTTTCAAAGAATCTAACAAAACAGCCTCCAATTTCAAATGCTGGTCTGCTTCAGCATTAGATCCGTCCTATACAATACTGAAATTTCTGCCCAGATTTATGGTGGTCATCATTCTGGTTAAATTCCATCATTACTTCAACAACAATGAGAAGAAGGTGGAGTATGATTAGAACTATAAACCATTCCCAACACTATCTGGTCAGCTGTTTTACCTGTTCCGACTAGAATACACCATTTTGTCCATCATTGTCATGTTTTGAGCTAATAAGATCCCAGCCCAGTTTCTTATTAAGAAAAATAGCTACACTTCTATTCAGAATAAGGAATTTAAGCAACTGCACTACAGCTTACCTAAAAATGTAGACAGACAATTATTGTGATTTTATTTTTGTTAATTTTTATTCCCTGAATGAAGGGATTATAACTTTACTGAATGGGGCTTTATCCCTTTTGCCATCATGTCCTCAAATATATGCAGCAGTTTTGTTCGGTGAACTTTTTCAACCCCAGAAATAAGAGTGGTGTTTGCTATTGAATTTCGCACAGTTCTACTTGCTGCTACTACTGCTAGCACTGCCAGAAAATGCAGAGGTGTGTAGAGGGCTTCATCTCAAACAGGAAAAGATTCATCCAGCCACAACCCCCTTTTCCCATTTTAACACATGAGTTAGGGGTGAAACTTTTAACAGTGAGAATTATCTAGAGCCAAGGTATACACTGCTGGGTGGCTAGCCCTGCTGTGGCTATTCCTCTGTACCACTCACTCGAGTACAAACTCACATTCATAGGCAATTTAGCGTCTCCAATCCACCTATTAAGATCATCAAAATGTTATAGACAGTTCGGTTTTACACACTTATTGGAACTGGAATCAGTCTGCTTTCCTGAATGTTTACAACCACTCAAAAAAAAACTTGATATAAATCCAATATGTATTGCAAGTGGCATATGATCATTTTATTTTTTTATTTACTTTTTGGCTAATTTTTCATTCTGTCTATCAGTAAGACAAAAAGAAGAGAATGCATGCTGTTATGTTTTTGGGGTGGAATTTTGTATGGGGCTGTCATAAAGAGGCAAAAATTGGGAAAGCTACTAATTAGATGAGTCTTGTCTTGAGGAAAACATTCTGTCTGCATAACTGTTCACCATCCAAATTGTTTTCTCTGAAACTAGTTTTTCAGCAATCCCTTGGCTGAGTGGATGGCCAGATTTACTCTTACTTTTCAAGACCATAAATCAGCACCCTTTTAATCTCCAGCTTTGTCAAAGACAGTAATATAGTAATTATCCATATGTCTCTGCACTGTGGAATGCCGCATCTGTACCATTCTTTCCAACTTGATTTCATTTGCCACAGCTTTCAAAGAACAGAATTACTGGAGGCCTGGCCCTAGACAGTGTAATTCTTCACAATGTTTTCAGGCTTTTTCTAGCTCTGAAGATTACTAAATGGTTACTTTTTAGGTAACAGTCTTCCTGTCTTCACCTGAATCATATGTGCTACCAGAAAGCCTTACTGTTCTCCATTACATAGCAGTTAGTCAGATTATGAACACCCTAGTAGGCATAATGGAGAACTTTCTTCTTCTGTCTCCCTGTTGTATTTGATGTAACATTTGTACAGCTGTATTAGATATGTTGTCGACTTCTTAAAACATTCTGTATTGCACTGTTACTGCTGTGGATGTGCCTTGTTGAAAGGGCTCAGCGTCTTCCTTTCCAGACATGACAGTCGCTTCGGTCTTTATATTTATTTTCCTTATTCTTACATCGCTTTTCTGCAAACTGCACTCTTCATCAAAAATAAATACATAAATAATATTGAAAGGTCTTTCCAATTTTCAAAAAATGAATCTCTGTTATCTTAAAATACCAGAAATGTCCTGAGTTCTTCAAGTGCATCAGCATTTGTATTTTGTTTTTCCCAGTTATGTTCTATTTCATAGTAATGTCAAAGTACACAGACCTGGCACTTACACTTGGAATACAATATTGGGTAACCATTGAAACTCACTAAATTGCCAAACTGTTGCTAC